>NC_051210.1:9254560-9426557 GCF_015220075.1 Falco rusticolus
CAGGCAACACACGGTGTGCTCTTGTTCCCTGTGTTTGTGCAGTGCCAGTTTCAATAATTCTTTGTTCGTGAGCTGGGCCAGAACACTCTTCAACCAGGCAAACGGCAGCATCGCTCTTCATGGATTTTTTTGAGAGCAAAAGCTCCTTTTGTTGCAGTGTGAAATATAAAGAGAGTAACTCTTTAGCACAGAGATCACACAAGGAAAAAAGAAAAGAAAAAAGAAATCTCTCATTGCTATTGCAGTCATGCTCAGAAATAGTGTACACCAACTCAGTGCGTTTATTCCCCAAACCTCTTAGGAAACCACTGTCCAATTCAGCAAAAAAAGTGATAATATCTGATATTACAAAACCCAACAATATCTGATATTCCAAAAATCAACATTAACAGGACTGTAATTTGGATGATTAGCTCCTTCTGTAGCTGAAGTAGACTCACACATTTAAGGAGAGGTGAAGCACCAAATTAAAAGATAAAAGAGAAAAGAAACAAAGAAACAAAGAAAGAAAAAAGAGAAGCCAGCTATCTCGGGTATCCTTTACCAGATCACATCAGAAATTCAGACATGTGCAAAGCTGACAGTCCTTTCCTGGCTAATCATAAAATTGATGTTGTATTACACATTCTGTAGAGGGGTGTGCCTAATGAAATGACTAACGTGCTGTTAAGCGATCATTATCTTGCTCACTGTTCATTAGCTGTGACCCTTCTGTAGCAGCAGCAGCAGCACAGGACTATGAGTGTGAGCTGCCTTGCACTTTCTTTGCACAGTCTGTACAAGAGGACAAACAAAGCTTGGGGTTTTCTTACATGCAAGGATGCACATGAGTTCTGCAAACTCAGGTGTCGGTCCCCAAAGGGCAATGGACCAGATGGCAGGAAAAGCAGGAGTAGCTGACTGACTTTGTGGACCATCTAACAAGTACCGTGGTTTGAGCTCTGCCAGTCTGTTGAAAGTATCATCAGACCCATAGTACATTAGGGAGAAGAGGTATAGAATTATTATACAGGGTGCCAGCTCCAAGGATCTCTCTGAAGGGAGTACTGCATGGGTGCAGACAAGTTTCAAGCCCTGCTCTTCAGGGAGATGATGACCTGCCCAAAAGGCTTTAGGATTCCATAGTTCTCCCTGTGTAATGAAAACAACAGAGTACGCTTATCATTTCTTGAGCATGGCTGCTTTAATTTGTGTCTCTTTACATCCTCATTGCAGTCAAGTGCCTGGCATCTGTGTTTATTTAATTGTCAAGTGTCACCAAAGGCATAAAAACAGAGCGGCTGCCATAACTGACCATGTAAAGCAGCTGATCGGGATCTGGAAGCCATGTCCACACAATCTGTGTTACAGTCCACAGGTGTTGGGCAGGAGGCAACATGTGCAGCAGTTACTGGCGATGGCTCATGCTTCTCCCTTCTGCGGTGCAATTTTCCCTTCCCCACGCTCTCTCAGTGCGGAGCTGCCAACATAAAAGCATCAAAGGCCTACTGTGACACCTTATCTCTTGCTCTGTTATTCTAACTGATGGCGTAAAAACATAACCTACATCCTTTTTGCCTATGGTGTTCCCAAAGATGAGCTGCATTCTTGATGCTCAAGGCAAATCTGCCGGTGAGGCTCAGTACGAACTGTAGACAAGCAAACCTTCGCTCTTTGCTTTTTCTGGACCTTATGACGGGCAATGTGCAGCAAACCACCATCGCCTTTTCTCCTCAGTTTCCTGTCAGAGAACCAAGTCTGTGTGTAAAGTGTAGCATCACCTAACACCACCAAGCAAAAGACTTCTGTCCTTTGGGTCTTGAGGACCTGACTCTTAGCGAGAGGAAGGCATCTTCCACTCCCGGTCCTGAACTCCCTCCTGAAAGGCAGACTGTGTGTCCTGGCCTTCCAGACCTACCTAGAAAAGTTCCATGCGTGCTGTTCCTAAGTTCATGTGTGTTGCTACTCCAAAGGAATTGGTTAAACCTTCAGCTTAGTGCAAGAGAACGAGAGTTCTGGCTTGCATTAGAAAAGCCAAAGCAGTTTTTAAGAAACAAGAGTGTGGCCTATCAAAAAAAAAAAAAAAAAAAAAAGATTGGCCAACAGTAGACCACATTTGAAATCAGATCCAGAGACTGTCACAGCACTCCCCAAACTATCAAGCTGCAACAAGGTCTTTAACCATCTCACACCAGCATACTCTTCATACAGTCCCCCTGCTGCCTTCTCCTCGTCTCTCCTCATCCAGAGCCTGCTCTCTCTTCTCTTGCTTCTTCCTCTCCTGCTTCTTCCTCGGCTGCTCTCCCTTCACTGGCTGCCCAACCACTTCCCAGAACCAGCCACAGCTGCGCTTACCTACATCCGCCAACCCACCGCCCCTGAAGCCAGCCCACAGCTGTATGTTATCAACGTTAATTAACCCAGCTTCATTCCTCTACGAGAGACCAAATTATTTTTTGGCACATTATTAGTGTGCGACTGTATCTTTACCAATACATTTATACAGATACATTTAAAAAATATTAATATATATACAAATAGAAAAAATACAATATAAAGCAAGGAACAGAGCATAATGCTATGCCAATACTCTGACTGTATGTTCTAAGCCAAATATTCCCAAGGAATAAATAATCCTTTTAGAAGCCACATTTAAAACACAGGAAGTGGCTGCCTAATGTTAAGCTGCCAGGTTTATTTACTTTGCTAATAGTATTTTGAGTACCTTGAAGTGCTGAACTGACATAAAACAGTCTTTTGCTTCCCTCTTCCCCTCAGCCAATCTACAATAAGACGCACAAAAATCAGGAGACCAGCTTTGCTTCAGATCAGCTTTAGGAGGGACAAAAATGAAAATAACAGCCCAGATGGGAGAGAGGCCATTTGGCAAAGCCTGAAAGGGCTCTGCAGCGGTGCATGATCAAACACAGCAGCTTCTGCTGAAGGGCACCCACCAGGCCGGTGAGAGGTGGTCACTGCGTGCCTGATTTTGACAACGCTGTTGAGCAAAGTGTTGTCAGTAACATTCAGAGCGGTCCAGATGAGCACAGGCAGGAAATGTGATTTGCGGGTAGTCTAGAAGGCAATGGCTGCTCCTCTAACTTCTTCCAATTGCTCTCAAGGCTCCTGTATGTCATGTACTTCTGGAAACCTCTCAGTTAAGACATCAAAGCTCAGTTTATCTGAACTGCCTTAGGAGTGGCGCTTCCAGCCTTCATGGTCATCACTGAAGAAATTCAGGCCTGATACGTTAGCAGGCAAGAAAACAAGAGCAGCTTGTCCTTCTAAAACACGCCTTCCCCTTGCTCACAGAAGAAAGGCCCTGTGATGGCGACAATTTGCCTCTGCATGAGTCCTTCAGAGCTCTGGGCTCTCAGTGCACAGACCCGCTGCAGAGACCATGCCGCCTGCATGATCTGTCACAGGATTTACAGCAATCTCCTGAATGTTTACCGTGGGAAGGTGTATGAAGGAACCAAGCCAAGAGTTTCCAGGAGCCACCGTGACCCTGTGGCCTGGGTCTTCAGTGAGTGCTCAAGCACCACAGGCTCAGTGGCACATCTCTGCCACCTGTGCAAGGCAGTCCAGCCTGTTTCTCTGAGCCGTGAGTGAGCTGCCTTAGCGTATGTGGGCCTGGCCTTCACAGCTCCCTTGGAACTGAAGACATAATAGAGTGTAGGCAAAATGCAAGGCTTTTAACGTACTTTTTGATTCCCTGCATTGCCATTATCTCCCATATCCTTAGTGAAGAAAGCTCAGAACCGGGCTCTGTAAGACTGAATATAAAGAAATAGAGTCAGAGTAATTTTGGCAAAGTCTGATCCCAACAAGATAACTATCTACCAGGTGTGTAAGGAAATTTTCTGCTGATGTTCTTCATTGAGTAAGAAGCAACTGCTGCTTCCAACAAACGCTTCTTGTAAAAGTATCCTCCATGTGTGCAAGCGTGTGTTTGTGTGCCTCTGTGTGTGTTGGGTGGAGAAGTATACCATGAAAACTTCCATAAATTTTCCATAAAAGTAAACTTTTAAAAGTGTATAAGCTTACGCAAACGCAGTACTGGCAAAATTACCCCAAGATAATTAGGTGATTTAGTTCATCTGCTCTGAGACAGTCAATCATATCAAGACAACTCTCAACAGAAAATTATTGTCTTACTTGCTTTTTAGTGAAAGGATATAGATAAAAAATACCATAATTCAATCAGAGTTCGGGTTTGTTTTCCCAAATTGTAATGCTATAGTTCAATTAGAGAGTTGGTTTGGGTTTTGGGTCGTTGTTTTTTTTCTTCTTCTCACCCACCCCACCTCCACCTCCAATTTTGCTAGTTTTCTAAAGGTAACCTTTCCAAAAGAACATGTTGCAAGATCAAAAAAAGAGTTTGGTCACTTTCTGAAGGGAAGTTTGATCACTTCTGAAGCCTTACCCAGTTCAGAAGTCTACTTACCCTTTAAGAAGGCTACGTCAGTTACAGGAACACAAAAGCCTGCCAGAGGGATTTAAGGAGACTCCATTAAGTGGGTACAATTTATTATCATGCTGCAAATACTGGTTAGGAAAAGAGTAAAAAAAAGCATTCCCCTAGATTGCCATGAACATAGCAGTTCCATTGTTTTATATCTCAATAGTTGCCACCTCTTTATTATAAGATCTGTTCTTTCACCTACATGTCTTGATGGATTTTCAGGTGTCCTCTTTAATTTGGTGGTAATGGAATGAACATTTTCAGTCTTGTCAATGTCTGTGCATTTTGGATATGCATATATTTCCACAACAGAGAGAAGAAGATGGAGTGAAGAGGATGAGAAGAGCTGACACGGAGCTCAGAGCTGAGAAGTCATGGAAATCTTTCTCATGCTCAGACTGGGAACCCTGCCTCTGCAAGCAGACCATGACCACCTATCTATCTCAACAGTATGTCTCCTGGTCTGAAGACCCACTTAAATGTGCAAAGGCCTTTGTCCTGCTCCTAATAATAGATCAGTGACATCCCTCGTCAGAGGCTGCTCTGTGCTTAATGAACGGATATTATATTCAATATTGTAGTTTATAGCATTACTCCTTGAAACCTCAGAGCTAAGTTGTCATCATTGGGTACAAATGACCACTGCAATTAGTACAGCTGTTAATACTTCTACTCCTTTGAAAGCTCAGCGTGTCCTGTACCATGCGTTGTCAGGCTGCCGGTACCAGAGAGCAACCAGCAGATCTCAAGTTGGTTTTAACACTTCCCATTTCTCCAGGGTCATTTATGCAAGGGCTTCCCTAAATTTCACCAAATTGTGGGAAGTTTTTAAGGCAAGTGCAATGCCCCAGGGAAAAGGAGAGACAGTTCTGGATTATTTGGCTTTACATGGGGTGGGGGGTGGGGGAACACCAAGATGGCTTATAAAAAAATCTCAGTTTCATATAATTTTATTAAATGTAGACCATCTGGACCTGGAGTAACTTAAAGGACATTTCACTCAAAACTTTCATTGCAACAAGATAGACTCTATGGCTTTTATAAAAAGACAAAATGCTGAGTAGTTAGCAAAAGGCACAAATAGCCTGTGCATCTACTTAAAAAAAGGACAGGTTATTTTATGAAGAGTTGGTGAGACTTTTAATTTCTCCCTTACCTAGCAAAAATGAATAATATATAAAATGTGCTAGGGTAGATTTTGTAGAAAAGTGCGTACAGGTACAACATAGCAAAGAGAAAAAGAAACTAGTGGAAGTTTATAAATCAGAAAGCTAATGTAGGTTGAAATTGTTAGCACTCCAGGGCCAAGGAAAGGCTTCATCTAGGAAGCCAAAAGATAAGATTTAAATGCTAGATCTTCATCAGGCCTTCCAGGTGTTTTAGTTTCCCATGTCAAGTAAAATCATCACTCATTCTATGAAATTCAGGCCAACGGTTGTTTTATTTTGGTTAGCCTAGCATGGATTCACATTTAGCGTGGCAGTTTTAGTCCAGCTCCTTGACAGAAAGGAGTCACCAGGAATATTTATTCAGAATGACAGAGCTTAGTAGGGTTTGACTCAGTCACTGAACAAACTTTAGCAGTTGTAACTTGCTTCCAAGATAGGAATATGCCAGCACCTAGGTTAGCTTTCAGAACGATGGCCTGCAAAACCCATCAAGTGAAATTCCATCTGCCTTTCCCATTCTGGAAGGATTTCTTTTCCTTCCTATACGTAGCACATGGTGTAACTGACCCTAGGAAGAAGAAATGGAAAACACTTCTGCTAGCAATGAAAAAAATAAACCTCCCAGCAGAGTTTAGATCTAGAAGTGCCACAGCATACTTCAGCCTATCTGTCTCCCTGAGCAGCCACACAGAATAGTATTTAACAAGAGGGTGCAGAGCAAGTTTAAGGTAAAAATCAGCTGTAGTGACTGAGAGAAGAAAGCTGATTATTGTCACTCACTGGAAACAAATCAAAGCCAATCCCTGCTTGTGGTTTTAAACACTGTGGCCTACCAATGCATTCTTCTAAAATGTGAAATATTACAGGTAGCTCATCTCCTTCCCTTTTCAGCATGTGTCTTTTTCAGCTCAAGAAGAAATGCAAAGCAAACACACAGAATCAAGAAGAACTAAGGTTTTCAGAAGCCTGATGACATCTGAAGATCTGAAGTCCTTGGGCTCTGGCTGCATTTACGAAACCTCGTGTAAGAATTGGGTAAAAATTTGAAGGAATCAAAGGGCATTGGTTTTCTTTCAGAATCATCTGAGGATTTCAAATGGCACCTATGTCTTTCCACAGAGATACTCAGAGGCAGAGGTATAAAAGGCCTGGTCTGGGAAGGGAAGGCACTTGCTCTGTCTTTAACCACAACAGACATTTCCATTCCAGATACCTCTCAAGAAAGTACAAGAAGGAGGCACCAACATGCTTCAAACACAGAGAATAGTGGTTGGTTATGTTCTTTTAGAGTTTACATAACCAATTCATGGCTGATGTGTAGCTGGTTTCACTTGCACTCATTCTGACTGGCAAGTCTCGAGACACAAGCTTTCCATTTACCTACAGATGCAGGAGATGGGGCAAAGTTAGTGCAGCCATTGCCCATCCTTGGATGTGCAGAAAGCAAGTTTCAAAGCAGAGGGTACTTGATGCCTCTTCCAAGCTCCCAGGCCTGTTGCCAAGTGCCACTGAGAAAAGTGCCCGTTTGTTTCCAGCTTCATTACAATCCTCAGCCCTGAAGTGCTTGATGAGCCTGAGATTCTAAGAATTTTGCCTCCTAAGAAAAGATGAGTGCTGGTTCTGTTCTGTCAGGAATTCAAAGATTTTGAAGGTTGAATTCAAAAGACAAGTGCTCCAGACCCGGCACCTGAGAGACAGGTTTCTTTTAATAAGTGGGTTCTAGCAGCCATCACATTCAACTAACTGCTGTGTGCATTCCTGCATGTACTACTCCAAGACACCGTACCAAAGAGACTGGATGAGGAAGAGTGTATCGTGGCTTTCTTCTCCCTGGAGGATAAAAGCAATCAGCGCAGGCAGTAAACTTGGCCAACATCGTTAATAGCATTCAAAACACTATGCATCCAATTTTGTAAGCCATGGAGGAATCATAAGAAATTCCACATAGGAGAGCTTGTTCCCTCCCCTGACCAGTTCCTTGCATTAACTCTTTGCTTTTGAACTGTAAAGAGCCACAGGGAAGAGAAGAGGAACAAGTGCTGCAAAACTGTTTGCCATACTTTCTTCATTACACTACCCTGCCCTTTTTCTGCTTTCTGCTCAAGATCATTGAAGCAATGAACCACTATCTGCATACTCCAGAAGAGAAATTCACTGTTAGTGAAGCATTCCCTGGCAACATTTCCTTGCTCTCTCTCTCTACCTCAGCTCTATAATCCCTTTTGAAACCTGTTCAGAAGTTACCACAGTCCTTTGGTAACAGACGATTTGCTAGACCCCAAACATTTACTTTTTATAAGAATATACAGTGTGTCTAAAATTATTGTGCACACATGTAAAGAGAACATGTATGTCATTTCACACAGGCAACTCATTTTGTGCAGAGTACTGTACCTCAGGTAAGTCGGGTACCGGTGCTATGAATCTAGACAGTAAGCAAACGTGATTTTTTCTTCAAAAAAGAATGGACAGGATGCTAACCAAATGCATGTTGCCTCAGGACTCTCACTTACAGAAGCCTTAGGTAAAGACAGATTTCAGGGTGAGAGACTTCCACATTTCTTTGAGTATCTGATGCGTAACAACATTGTTTTAGAAGCATGGAGCCAAAGCTCCTGTAAAACCACGTAATCCTCTTTAGCCATAGACCGAGGCCTAACAGCTCGGGGTACCAGTGGTTCTGACGCCGGTGCTGTGCTTTCAGAGGTGAGTTGCCTGTGTCAGAAGAAGCTCAGACCCTGAGAATGAGGATGGGTTCTGAAACCAGCGGACATGGTTGAATCCATAAGGAACACAGGACAAACCATCAGGAGGTTTCGTAGCCCAGCTGTGGGCAGAGCCAGGATTTTCCGCATGACCCTTTGAACTTTACATGGCCAATTTCTACTTCAGAATTGCCCCCTGAGGCAGATATTTCCTGACCTATCATCCAGACAGGCAGGCCAGGCCTGAGCAGTGACTACTCATGCTTTGAACCTTAAAATCCCAGTGCTGCAATGTTATGAAATAATGACTGAACTTTTTTTATTACTTTTTTTTCCCCCCTATTAAAATGATATGAGGCCTGTTAACTGCATTTAGCCTTTCGGTCCTAGGTTCTGTTCTGAACATCCCTCTGGGAAAGTGTCTCCAGGCCTCAGCAGTTCAGGGATTGATCTGTCCAGAAAGCCTCTCCACTTGGAAAGGTTAACGTTGAGCAACCGGAGCAGGACATTCATTACACACTCGAGAGTTATTAACCTCTTCGCATTTCAGAATCAGGATGTTGTTTCTGAATACCGTAGGATTGGTCACTAGGTTCTTCTCAGTAAGGTTCTATTGATGCAAGTCAACAGAAAGTTATTTGGGAGTAGGAAACAAACAAACAACAAACCCCCCACCCCAAACCATAACATGACACTTGTGTATTTAGTTTGAATGTTTCAGCTAGTTATTAGACCTCCTATGAGGACCAAATCTTACAGCTCATCGGCTTGGTTTTGTTTTGTTGCCCCTACGCTATCAATGGTTTCATAAAAGATTTCACCTCCAAGTACAAAGCTTGCCCATTTCACATTACTGGACCTTACAGCTAAAATAACAATATCAAGGAGCGTAAGGGAAAAGAAACTAACCAACCCAAATTTAAACAGTGTGTCCAGATAATCCAGTTTTTAAGAACATTTAACAGTCTTTTTGAAAGAGCAATGTCAAAAATCTTAGCTTTAAGGTTTTGTTTCCTCTGTTATTAATGTTAATGATTTAGAGAGCAGACACACACACAGAGGCACACACACACTCCCTCAACCTGTGCCAAAGACTGAAAAAAAGTTTCCTAATGACCAGGGAGCTGCTTGTTCCCTGCCTGCCTGGAAGTTGTGCAGGGTGGATATTAGGAATGCACATCTGGTACAGCTCTGGTGCTTTCAGGAAGGAATTAAGCAACCTCTCAGGCACCTTTTCCTTCCTTAATTCTGTGATTAAAGAGTAAAACCAACCTATAGCAAATTCCCTTTTTTTTTTAGATGTTTGAGTCATTGTCCAAGGAAGTTGAAACAAATATCTGTTGGTTGTCAGGTGGTATATGCAAATTGGTTTGCACAAGAAAGTGGAGTGGTCAGATATCTTCCATCAAATTGCTTCTACATTACGTAGCTGTCCCATTGCCATCTAATTTTGCGTGCTTTTGTGGGAGCAGAGGGAAGACACTCTCAGTCTGTCTGTGCTGCTCTTTCTCTGCCCATCACTGACTGTGTAGCAAATGGAGTTCAGACTAAGGCTGTCAGCATGCAGAGGATCTGATCATCTAAATGATGAACACACTTCCTCCTCCCTGCTGTGGGAAGAACTATTTGTTTTACTCTTGACTGATGTTCCTACACAGGGATAACAGTGGAATTGAAGGAAAACAACCCACATGCACAGTGTGAACACATTACAATGAATTTATTTGTCTCCCACAAGCAAAAGCATACTTTTCCTTTTGAGCTCAAATGCCATTAATTTGGAACATTTGCCAACAACTTGTCCTTCCATACTCTTTTTAATCTCTGAATTCTTACAAATGGACAAGACTATGCAAAGTCATGTAGTTCAGTGGGTGACACCGCTTGCATGTGTCAATGCCATTATTTTATAGGATCTTCCTGCTCGCCACCCCATTGCCAGATGTAAACGTGCCAAGTCAAAATTTGCTCCAGGGACAATGGCAGTCCCCAGTTCCTGTCTAGACAGTCTCAGCATATTGAGAACCTCAAGTTAAGTAGCCTTCTAGAAATATGAAAGATAGAGCAGAAGACTGAGAGTACTGTAGGGACAAGAGTGGAAGAAATTTCTTTCCCTAGAAAGGATTTAACAGGAGAGAGAAGGGTAGATGCTTACGTGATAGTTTGCCTGCCCATAACAGCGAGGTATAGGTTTCTGTGAGGTTTTTTGAGTGCTTAAATGCAGAACTGAATTCAGAAGGCAAGGTAAAACATGGAGTAAGGAAAAGGCAATTCCCTAAAAGCTTAGAGCAAATAAGACTCTTGTGAGACACACAGCAACACTCGAAGTTTATGAGAGGTCAGTGAGGGAGATGAGGTCTCATCTCTGGTCTGGAGCTAATTTGCAGTCTATTCCAACTTTCTTTCACCGTGTCACAGCACAGAGGCTTTGGAATTGTTCCTCCTGTGGGTGGCATGGTGCTCTTCACCAGTGTGCACTCTGACTTGCACGGCAGACACAGAGAAAGAGTGTAAAGCATCCCTTCCCGCTCTCCGAAGGCTGTAACAACAAGCATGGCCCTCTTTGCTTTTACTCAGCTCCAAAGACCTGCAGGCAGGGACAAAGCCTGTACTCTCTCCTCAAATCAGTGGTCCTCAAACTATGGCCTGCAGGCCAGATACGGCCCCCCAGGGTCCTCAATCCGCCCCCGGTATTACAGAACCCCCTGCCCCGCCACCCCCCCACACACCCCCCCCACCGGGGGTTTGGGGGGGAAACCAGGCAGCCGCAGATGACGGCCTGCCCCTGCCACTTTGTCCGCATGCCGGCCCCCTGGTTAAAAGTTTGAGGACCCCTGCCTTAAATGATTGGCACTTTATCTAACAATTATATATCAGCATTTGTCAGACACACATAACCTGATCTGACATTGAACGTTTGAAAGCAAAATCACTCGCACAAGTTCTTTTTCAGTACAAACTCCAAGGATACTATTTGACATAAATCGTGTAACAGGCAAAGCTGGATTGGTGTCTGTTAAACATTCATTGCAAGCAGTTAAATGCAGAGTTTTAAAAAAATGCTGGCCACTCTGTCCTTGAAATCAGTCTGAAATCTCAGTCTGACAGAAGCAATTTTCACAGTCTTTTGTTCACAAATCAGCATTTACATTCCACCATGGTTACACAGGAGACTTCCATTCAGCTGGTCAGACCTTGCCCGTGACTAAGCAGAGTCTAACGTGCAGTTCTGTGCATGCACCCCAGACAGGCTGTGCACTCTCCACCCTTGGGTTTTCAAGACCCAGCTGGACAAAGCCCTGAGCAACCTGATCTCGTGTCATGGCTGATGCTGTGTTCAGTTAGAAGCCGACCTCCTGAGGTCCCATCCCACCTGATTTTTCTGTGATTCCAGGTGCACAGGTTCAGTTTCAGCATTCTGCCCAAGTGACAGACTGCTAAAACTGGCCAAACAGAAGCCAGCTTCATTCCTACCAGCTGTCTTTTGGAGTGAAAGCCATAAGTACTCCCAGGAGTAAAGCAGCTTGCACGCAGAGAATCAGGCTTGCAGAAGGAGGCTTCTCAGCAAGGTCCAGCTGTCGGGGTCATGCAGCATTCTTGAAGTGACGGCAGCAGGTTGTATGGTCCCCATCTGAAAACTTGCTAGGGAATTGAGATCACAAGAGTAACCCTGAAGAGGAGCCAAGAAAAGGATTTGTATTTCTCAGAACTCCACAGCGTGTCCCATTTCCCACATACACTTATTTATCTCAGGAGTGCCTTTCTGTCAGGATTTATGGCTGTGGGAATCTCCATAACAGGACCTTTATGAACCACAGGTATCAGTCTCAGAGGTCTTTTTTGTGCTCATAACTGAGGAAGTGTGTCTACATGCATCATCTTAATCGATCTGCTTTTCTTTCAAGGGACAAGTCCTAGCAAATGAGGCTTATTCTTCTCACTCATTTTCTTGTTGAGGAAACAAAGGGCATGCTTTAATGGGCTTCCTAAGCAGGCAAAGGAGCTGAAATGGCTGTTCTGAAATTCTCCAATGACCGATATACTTAGATGTTGGGCAACATCTCTTCCTCTGTTTACACCCAAAAACCAAAGCTGATGGCTTTGCTGAGGAATCACCGGTCCATTTACATGGGCCGATGGCAGACACGGTAAATTTTGCTATGCATTTAAATACCCCTGCTTTCAAATTCAATTTAGGCATCGTTTGGCTGCTAGATGTGTTTTAACATGCTGGTTTTCATGAACCACCAAAGAAATCACGTCAAATTAGACTTGCCACCCACTCTGGGGAAATAAATCATGAACCACAAACCTCCATGTTCGCAAGAAGAAGCGGAAGAGTCAGATTACAAAGCGGGAAGGAGTGGAAAGGGGAGAATCAGGTGAAAGTGCATGAATCATTTTAATGTGTCCTACCACTGGGATTAAAAACCAGGAAGACTAGCAGTCTGACTTATGCCCCAAGGAGGTGCACCCACGGACTCATCCTTTCCATCAGTGCTGCTCCACAGTTAAAATCATGGGTGCTGTCTCAGCTTAGATCTTTTATGCTTGAACTGAAGATGATACTGTTCATTTCAGCTAGAGCAGAGTTAACTGTCTTTTGCCTGAGTTGACCCGGGCATGCAAGTGACTTGTCCTTTCTGTGAAAACTGAAGAGGTCCACTTCATGCATACGTTGTGTGTATGTAAAACCAGGCTCTGCCTCCATTCCCTATGGAGCCATTTTCAGAAAGCTTTTTTCAAAGCTTTGGAGGACAGAGCACATCCAGAAATGGAAAGCATTTTATGCAAACAAAACTATGATATCTGCCCAATGACTAGTCCATACCGTAAAACGAGCTTCACACGCAAGACTGCATTGTATCCACTTCCATCCTTGTACTCATACCGCAAGAAGATCCAACCACACATTCAACAGTGATAAGTAACCAGGAATTGTCACACAAAGGAACTCTGCAAGATGACTTGAACAGCGGCAGAGGAGGGAATCTTTTTTCCTAATAAGAGATGTGAGGGGGAAATGACCCCAACAAACCCCCCAAACCTCACAGAGATTGTTTTAGAGAAGAACGCAGGGAAATTTATCTGATCACCCTTTCAAACGTGCCTTGCATAAAGAGGAGGAAATACCTGAGTCCAGTGGAGTCAGAGTCTTCCTTCTGGAAAGGACTATGTCTAGGTAAGGAGCAGGCTGTGAAAAACAGAAGCTCTCCCTGACAAATGCCCAAGCTGCCTGGCCAGCAGGTAAATAGAATTAGACAGGGACTGAAAGCACTCACATAAATTGTAACTGAAAAATGCCTGGGAGACTATCAGCTTTCCGTTAAGTCTTTTGTTGTCTTTCCACCCTGCAGTAATCTGCTGTTTGAGAAATAACCCTGGGTCTCCACAGGTAAGTCAAACTATCCAATAAAGAGACAGACACAGTCCTGAAGCTCGATGCAACTCAATCACATCAGTCTGGCTGAAAAATTAAATGCCAAAGTACTTGAGTAAGGATTACTGCATCAAGGCTTACGTATGCCATTACACCACGGCAGAGCTCTGTGGTCAAAGGAAAGGAGGAAAGGCCTGTGGAGCAGCACTCTGTAAAGAGAGCTTGCAGCATTTTCCGGAATGACACTGAACAAATATTCAAGTGAAGCAGGACCAGAGTGGAACCCCGTGCAAATCATCCCCATTAATGCCCGGCAGGCAGTACTGCCATCCTGGCTGGGTGGGGCATGTGTCCTGTTCCGGGATGGAACACGCTGAACA
The DNA here is from genome assembly GCF_015220075.1 of Falco rusticolus. NCBI lineage: Eukaryota > Metazoa > Chordata > Aves > Falconiformes > Falconidae > Falco > Falco rusticolus. The sequence goes on from NC_051210.1 coordinate 9,268,639, forward strand.
ACATTGAATTACTGTACTGTAAGCTGCGTTATAGCACTTTTAGAAAGCTTTTGTAAGCAGAGCAAGAGGGAGTTCAAGGCCAGGCAACACTGGGCAGCACCTGAGTTACCATCTCACCTTGGCATTACCTCCTTTTCCTTTCACTTGATGATGTAAATGACACCATGAAGACATCAATCACATCGACTAGGTTGTTTTTCCGTTGGTAGAAATGACGCCATTTTCCTAGTCAGTTGTCTTAGTCCGGGGCAGATCTGCTGCAACTCAGAAAATACAGATGTGTGCTTTATAGTGGGGGCTTTATAGAAGTGAGCATTTGACTCCCAGTTATGATTCCACCTGATTAACTGGTTTGCTTTCCACTACCAGGCCACCCATTGCAGCTGAAACGAATGACCAGGTTTCCCCTCCCCTCTGCCTTCTGGGTTTAGAGGTTGAATGAGGAGAAGGAAAAAAAGAAATCTTAGGCAGCTAAGGGGAAACAGAAATTCTCAGAATATCTTTCTTTGCATCAGCCTTTCAGGAATGCATGCGGAAACGAAGGCAAAGGTTAATTTCCTTACGTGGTGGAACCAAAATAAGGAGTGGGATCCCCAAGCCCAGTAATCTCTTCCTCCTCTCTGAAACTGTTTGCTGAGCTCCAAGTGAATTGTCAGATTTTGGTCTGTCGTCTTGAAAGTGCTTTAGTTTGTTCCTTTTTGGCAAGTGGCAAATTCTTAAAAAAAATTTGACATTCCTGCAATGTCTTCCCAACAGGAAAGTCACAGCTACTTTAGTTTCTGTCATGCTAAGGGACCACTGTGCAAATGCCACCTAGGGACGGGCTCTGAGCACCCTTTACCTAACAGACCTCAGCCTGTCGTTGTCCTGCATTGGCCCACTGCAGATCTTCAGCAGGCCACATGATAGCTTTCCTGTGATTTATTGGCTTTAAGAAGTATTTGCATTCAGAAGTACCATCTTTCCACATAGTTTCAAGACGTTTCCTACCAATCCCCTTAGGCAAATTATCCTTTATTTGTGTTACTTTCTGCCAGGAGTTGGCATACGGGTGCTGGATCACAGCTAAGACACTGTCTTGAATTCCTGTCCAGAAACATGAAAAAGAAAAGAAGGGAAGCTTCGTGATATTCCCTGGCCTTTTCTTCCCTACTTACAAACATTAACAAGCCCTTTTTGTCAGGCCAGTCAGTCTGAAGGGGAAACAACCCCCCAGCACAGCAGATAAATAGCAAAACATTCAGTACCAGAGTACAAAGATTTCACAGCCCCTTTTGCCAGTTCTGGGGCAAGACACTTTGTGGGTCGAGTTTTCTTCTCATGCTCTTCAGTAGCACTCACTTACAGTCCTGAGGTCTGTCTTCTTTCCTGGTAGGCAGCCAGGCCTAAATCCAGTTGCCACTTACCAAGTGGTGCCAGCTCTCCTCACCTCCACCGTTCTTTGCAATGCTGCATTGCCACAGCTGTTCCACCCTGTTAGGCACTCCGCCCGTTTCTCACCTACCAGTGCAGCTTGCTGCTGTCATCTGTTATAGATCATCCTTCCAGCAAAAGCTGAAGGCAGCCTGCGGAACTCACGCTGGATTCCCACTTACAGGACAATCCTGAGTAAGATGCATGTCTTTCACTTATTGCTGCATTTTCTAATACTGCTCTTTGGCAGCTGCTGGAAACTGGAATTTCCACGTCCTTCTCTCCTAAACGTTACGCTTTGCACCCCAAACCTGCAAACCATTCATTTGGTCAGGGGTGAATATCTACGCCAAGCTTACTTTGAAGCTGCCAGTTGGCTGCGCCTCTCTTCCTTAGAGGTACCACTTTCCCCCCAGTTTGTGAAATGCCTTCTCTTTTGTCAAGGTATCTTCCTGAAGGTAACCAATCGGCATGGGTGATGAATGGATCGAGAGCAGCCCTGCAGGGCAGGACTGGGGGATACTGGTGAATGAAAAACTGGACATGGGCTGGCAGTGTGCGCTTGCAGCCCAGAAGGACAACTGTGTCCTGGGCTGCATCAGAAAGCGGATGACCAGCAGGTCGAGGCCGGTGATTCTCCCTCTACTCCAGTGAGACACTGAACAGGTTGCCCACAGGAGTTGTGGATACGCCATCATTGGCAGCGTTCAAGGTCAGGTTAGACAAGGCTTTGAGCAATCTCATCTACTGAAAGATGCCCTGCCCATAGCACAGTGGGTTGGACTAAGTGATTTTTAAGGTGCATTCCAGCCCCTACCTTCCTACCATTTTACGATTTCAGGGCAGATGGGTCAGGAGAGGAAAAGAGAGAAAATGTGATCATGATAGTGAGCTAACAGGGGTATCTTCTGGGATACGTAACTTTAAAGAACTCAAGATTTTCATAGCACCTTGGGCAGAATCCTTTCAGAGTATGAAATGCACTCTCCTGCGGTATCTGTGGACTTTAGCTCCCAGGTACGCTGGTACTCTGAAATTCCAGGTACTGCTTGCATCTTTAGACCTTGCAACTCTTCAAAGCAAGTCAAACTTCAATTCTAAATGAAAAGAAATGCAAATGGCTTGCTTCAGCAAGCCCTTGCTCAAGCAAAGAGAAATACCCCTTCCCAATAACAGCAGAAAAAAGTCCTCATGACCAAAATGCCATCTTTGTCCACACAGAGATTGTTAAACCCCCCCGCGTATGGTAGCGGACATCCTCCATTTGCATAGTGTTTAAAGAGAGGTCTCTGCACTTTGCAGCACAGAGAAATACTGTGTGCAAGTAATGTCTACAAAACATGAGTCAGTGCCAAATTTCATTCTGTTCTTCTGAGCAGAGACCAAATATTCTAGCAAACAAGCGGGGTCCAGCGGGAATTTGATCCTGCCTCATAATTGTATCCCCCATGGTTCCAAACAATAAATTTGTTTCCATAGGATTTATGGGTTATTGAACAATATTTTTTAAAAGAGCCAGTAATAGCTTTGGCTGCAGCCACTATTAAATCTTGGAAAACCACTTTATAAAGCAATACTCTTCATTTCCTATTAATACAAAGGCCGGAGTAGACCCATTTGAGGGAGTTTACTGAGTTTGTTTCTGAAGAAGATACGGTATCCCAAGAGAGCAGAATATGGATTACTTGTTGTAAAAAGAAACTAACACAGTACTGCAGAATGAGAATCATAGATCTGGCAGGAGTGTACATGACAGAGATAATGGGGCCCCAGGAGTTTAGCAGAAGAGGGATCTACTATGTTGAACAACATAATAAGTGAGCACATTTTAGAAGTCACGTTGCCTTCTAATATGACCTAAGAAAATCACCTTTTCTGCAAGGAGGTAAAAAGTGATTTTAAAAATCTTGTTCTTGTAAAGTATTTTAAAATACAAGGCAGAGAAGAGCAGCCATTTTAATTCAGTAAAGAAAACCTACCAGCAGGATGGATAATGGATAACTTCATTGTCTGATATTGCATATTGCAAAAAACGCAAAAGGGAGTTGCTCCTCAGCCGCTCCTTACTCTGCAGAATCCACTCTGATGTATTGATCAGAGAGCTACAAGTGCGCAGCTTCTCAACTGAGGTATGAAAGAGACTGGCATTTCACCTGAAACATGCTTTCAATATTTTTGCATTAAGAGCCTAAGCAAGCCTTTCAGCTATTTTAATTTTCTTTATTTGCAGTATCAAGCTTTTTTTTTTCTCCTTCTGATTTGAAAGGAAAGCCATTTCAAAGCCAAACTCGGTGCATCTGCAGAAAGAAGACCTTGGGTTTTAGTCTTTTTAGAGCTAGAATCTAATGCTGGTGCTGAAAGTGTAGGCACAGTATTCTGGATTTGGAGTAAGGAGGGCTTGGGCAATAACATGCAGAGGTGTTCTCATGTGGTGGGAATTTGGAATAGATACTCCATGAATGGAGGTTTAAACATCACCGGCATCACGGGCAATGTGGAAAAGGAAACTTAGATGTATTTAGGGCTACTTGTCTTCTCACAGGAATTGTGAAGTCAGGTCAATTAGTAGGGAGACATCATACTAGTTCCACTGGGCCAGTTGTTGGTAGTAGTGCTACCTTTGTTAAGTTTGCTAGCAGCCATGAAGCGACTGTCAGGGTGTGAGTAATTATACGCCTTGTGCTGGCAGACCCATTTGAACGCGAGCTTGTAAGAATGTGAATGCTGGCAAAAGAGAGTAACAGTGAAGAAGCCAGGCCATGAAAACAGGGTTGCTTTTTTTCGTTTTGCATAAGGCTTTGAAGATTCTTGGCTTACATGGCTCCATCCTAACTTTCTATATAATGGTCAGAATTGCAGGGGGGAAAGATAGGAAGAAGGTAGAAAGAGACTGCAGCAATGACTGTAGTGGGTCATGTTTTGCAACATCCCTGGAATGTCCCTGTCCAACGTGTGCCGTGGAGTTTGGTGTTGGGGTGATTGCTAATGCAGTGTGAGTGTTATAATTAAAGAACAGACTTAGGAGAGCTATTACCATGACAGCTGAATAGGTAACTATATGGGTCTTCTCTGGAGAGCTTCTTATGAAGCTATGTAAATAAAAATCAAGTTAATAGCAGTGGTGTACCTGTGAATGCTGACAGGCTGTGTCTTATGAGGCATTCAGTGCTTGTGCTTTACCTCACGGTTACTGTTGTGGCTGGTTTGGGAGCATGAGTAGTGCTAAGTATTAGAAACACTGTGTTTAGGACTTAAAGTAGACATGCCAAACCATATAAAGGTTTGAACTGGAAGGGGACTTTAAAGATCTTCCAGCCCAACTCCTGTGCCAGGGACAGGGACATCTTTCACTAGATTGTTTCTCAAAGCCCTATCCAGCCTGGGCTTGAACACTTCTTGTGATGGGGCATCTACAGCATCTCTGGGCAACCTGTTTCAGTATCTAAGTAGTGGACATGACAGCACGGAAGATGCAGTCTAGACCATCCCCAGGCTGCAGAGCAGGGCAGTCCTTCCTCCTACCTGCAACAATGCATTTGTGAGCCTGTTCTTACATCAGCAGTGGGTAGCCCATGGGTGTACACAGCTAAATCAGGTTTCAACAGTCATGGTCTGGGCCATTTAGAAACCAATTTCTTTTGCCAGGTACAAGTTGCCCTTCCACCGTCCCTTCTCCAGGTTGTTGTGATGTAGGTCCCAGTGATGCTGAGGTGTGAAATGGAGTGCAAGGTTAAAACAAAATGCATTGCAGAAGAGAGAGCTTAGCAACCTTCAGCAAGCTGCAAAAGTAGCAACTGGAGGAAGAAGTGTTTCCATCTGTTTCCATTGCCAAAGAAAACAAGTATTGGTCCTTGTTCTTTGGCTGTGGTCTGTATTAGAAATTTTCCATTTTCCACTGAAAGAAGGGAAATCCTGCCCAGTGTTATTTTTAAGTTTTGTTTTGTTTTGGTTTGTTTTTAAAATCTGGACTATTTCAGAAACCTCTTTTACAGTGATGCAAATGTCCTTGGTTTGACTTGCCAAATCTATTTTGACTTGCCAAGTCTATGCCACTATGGCTGTAAACCCATGCAAAGGAAATACTTGGGCAGCAGGGTGGGGTGGGGTGGGAGGCGGGGAAGTTGTGAAAATTGTGAAAAATATGTAAGTTTGAAGAAAGAATGCTGTCTTATAACCAGACAGGTACCCTACAGAGTTCTTCTTGCTCCTAATTGAATGAGTATACCATCATCTGATTTCCACTGAAGTAACTGTGGACCACACAAAATTAATTTTCTGCAACCTTTGCTTCGAGTTTGTTATTAAAGAAGATGTGCTCATGCCAGTGAAAACATTAAATGAGGTATTTTTGGAAAGTGAAAGCAACTGAAGCAGATTCTTTTCAGTGGCTGTTATAAATTTCCTTGGTGATTTTCTTTTTCTAATACAGCTACTGATTACTGCAGGGACAGTGAACATAAGTTGTAGTTTTTTGAATGAACTACATTAAACCGAAATCCAGTCTGAAACTATATAACACACATAGTTAGTTCTGGAGAAGGTTGCCACAACACTGTGCATCTGTTAAGCCTCAAAAATCTGAGAAGTTACTACTTAAGAATTCATTTGACAAAGTGTTGTATCTTGTTGAATGAATTAATTGGAATTAATGGTAATTGCAGATTTGGTCTCACACTTAACAGCTCAGTTTTTTTACATTGACAGAAAATTTTTTCAGTAGCATGTGAAAAGTCTCATGTATCTTCTTCACAATGAGGATTGCTTTTTTTTTTGGGGGGGGGTGTCTTTTGTTGTTTTTTTTTGTTGTTGTTTTTTTAATGAAGGGGAAATTAATCCTCCTCAGAGACTTTGTTTCAAATATGTTTTATATGTTTAATAATATGTTTTTTGACTTTCTTTTGAAGATCTTCAGCTTCCCTCAGACGTCTTTGAATTCTGTTTTGTATCACAATAGGAGGAGGTTTTCAACAAAAATGCAGGTGTGTAGTCAGCTAAAGAGGGGAAAAATATTATGAGATTCTTATATCTACTTATCCTTATTTGGATTTCAATATACCATCTTCTGCTCATAGCCCTTGTACTGTGGGTCATAATGTAGAGAACTTACAAACTTATTCCCATGTTTGCCATAAAATACAAGCTTCATGGCCTCACCCCAAAACATTAACTCTCTTTTATCATAAAGTGACAGGATCTTGTTTATTGTTGACTCTTTCAACTCATTCCATCACAATTGTCATAATTATGCATTGGAAGATTGAGGTAACTCAAATCAAACACCTGCAGGAACATGTTAAGAGAATAAACAGCATATCAAATAGTCCCATAATTTACTTAAGTACAACTACTGAAAAGATTAAGCCAAGGAAACATGAGTACTAGCAGGGTATAATACCGTGGGTCTTCCCTTCAGCTAGTAAGAAATTGATGGTGTTTGACAGCCATTACTTTGAAAGAAGACTGACCTTCAGCTCTGTGAAGCTTTTGAGTATGTAGTTCTTTTCCTGTGATCCGTTTATGGGAATATCTGCAGGAGCTCCTAGAATTCTTTAAAAGTTAAGCAGAAATGTGAAGTGAAAAAGAGATCTGGAGTTTCAAAATACAAATGGAATGGGATGCTGTGACTTTCATATCAGTTATAAGGATGAACAACTGTTTTTCATTCAGATTTTTATTTAACGCAGTCTTATGGATGGAAGAGTAACTTGTCTGACTCCTCATGATCATACTTAATTTTTTCTGGAAAGATTTGCTTGTAGCCCATAGTTCAAAACCACCACCTGAATATATGAACATATGCCACAGGATCAGAACACTTGCTTTGTTCAATTTTTTTTTTTTTTTTTATTCTTTTTTTCCAAGTAAAATGAGTAGAACAGTCCTAGGCATTATATAGTCACTATTAACAATAAAAGTGGAAAATAAAACTTGGGAACTACAACCATAGCTATCCAACAGATCTAAAACTTCAACAAAGAAAATAAGCTTTCAAATGTACCCCCCTTTTGAACAGAGGTAGGTAATGTATGGAGAGAATTCCAACAGTGTATCATCATGAACTCAATTATTCCTGTATTTGATGGGTATTTCCTCATATTGGTGCTCTCCCTAGATTCTTTGTGCCAAAATCTGGCTGCAGAAAGTACCCTTGTGGGCATTGCTGCTGCATAATTACTCTCCTAATAATTAAATACAAAGGCTGTGTAATTTATTAGTTTGGAAATACCTCAATATGGGGAGCAGCAGTTCTAAGGCAATGAAAACTTAATTGATGCTAATTGTCTTTGCTTTTATTTATACAATGACTAATCTGTTTATACAGAGTTGATGTTCTCTTGACAGACTTCCAAGCTGAGGTCTAAACAAGGGATGAAAAATATTTTTTTTTTTTCCCCCAGCTACAGGGAAGATTTCAGAGCTCAGCTCAGACTGATACCTAGGAAACTGTCAGGCTCCACAGAGAGGCCACTGCTGCAGAGACACTACTTAGGGAGAGAATGTTTGTTTAGAAGAAAAAAAAAAAAAAACAAAACCCAAAGCTAATTTATTTGGATCTTGACATGAGGTAATGTCTACATGGGAATGCAAATGTCTCAAGCAGGGATCGCTCACTGTTAGGTGGTGAGAGAAACGTCTGTTGTGAGGGTCCTGGCAATGATGTATTCAGCTGTAGCTAGTGAGTCTCCCTGAACTGTTGCTCAGCTCAGTCCTAATAATCCAGATGACCCATGGCCTTGCATGACCACTCCAGCATATGCATGACCTGTGGTGACTGACTATCTTAAAGTATATACAAAACACCTTGTTAACTTATCTGTGTCCAGAATATCTTCCTATAAGACTACTTCTGCCTCTGCCGTACCAGCTTCTAGGGCCTGTTTACAAGTATCTTATCAATTCTGTAGCAAGAAACATCTAGGGCAGTCATTTAAAAGGCCAGATTATCCACCTGCAATGTCAAACAGCACTTTTCAGATTCTCTTAGTCATAGCAGGAGCTGCTTGAAGGACTTGGGGCAGCTGGATTTTCCCACCCCGTGACCTCCTGCACCTCTTGTTGTGAAAGTGGCCAGAAGCTCACTCATCCACTTGGTTTTGAGTCAGTCCATTGTTTCAAACCAAGTCAGTATCTCATCTATGAAAATAACTAGAAGCAAAGTTTCTGGATCGCTCAGGGAATTGATGTCTAAAGCTTGCCAGGTGTGCAAACAGGTGTATCCCTGGTACTTGGCAATACCACAAATTTAATGAAAATTTTATTTGCCACTCACTTATAGCTTAAATCCCATCTCTTGCCACACTGCAGTATAAATAAAGAGGCTCATCTTCTGCTATGAGAGGCAGGTCATTAGTCTTAAACGCTAGCTGTGACTCTGCTCACTGCTTAGCAGATGAAACTGTCAACAAACCAGCTCTGGCTTTGTAAAAATAATTCAGGCAAAACCCCCTATATTTTCAAGAGGCGACTGACCTTCAGAGATGTCCCCACAGCAAACTAGATCACGAAAAGGAAAACAGAGGCAAGCACAGTGCACACTAAAAGCTATTTATTTCCCTCATGGGTACAGATTAGGTGAACAAAAAAAGGTTTACCCATTTCTCTGTCTGCCTAATGCCTGCTGGAGAGTCAAGTCTCATGCATGGTTCTCGTACCTGAAAGGGTGTCAAGTGCACAGTTAAAAGAAATTCAGACAGCATGACTATTTTCTACTAGGTAAGATGTTTCAGAAATCACTAGTTGGAAGCTGATACTGGACTATGTTTTTGAAAAATGGTAGTTCAACCAAGGCAAGCACAACTAACTCCTAGCAAGCAGGGGAAAGCCCAGCTGAGAACTAAATTATCAGATCTTTTTCCAGTTAGAAATCTTTAATTCCTTTCTTCTTACCTACTTCAGTTCTACTCAGAATTTTAAAAAAAAAAATAAATCCTTTTTCTAGGTTTGCTAAAGATAACCAGCTTCTCCAGAATATGTCTAATTTAGCTAAACAATAATTATATTACAGCAGCAGTGCTGTTTTCCAAGAAGCTTGGATTTAAACTACACTCTGTTGTTGCTGTTGGGTGAAAGGGTTATAAGTATCTTTGTGTACTCCTTACCAGTGTGTTTCATGCTAATGAGATCTCTGACCCAAAATGCTCAAAATAGTTCTTGTGATTTTTCACAGCACCACAGTGTCTCATCTGAAAACAAACAGCCATGATACATCAACAAGCACTTTTCAGCCATAGTTTCACTTCATAGAAGAGTCTCATGAGAACATATAAGAAAAGTATATGAGTATTTAATTTGAAATCTCTGTCAACTGACATTTTTTATCCCACTGTGCTAGCCTGTTCCTAGCTAGAAGTGAACAGCTGCTTTCAGGCAAATAAATAATCAGCCAAACAGATTGCCCCAAAATAACAGAAGACTCTTTTACGCAGCAAGTCCAAAATGCTAGATGTTGAGAAGCTTTACTGGCATAACCCAAGACTGACAGAAGCATCAGCTGTTACAACCACTTTGTTTTTCTAATGATGTGAAGGAGATGGTGTGTAGGCATTGCTTTTTAAGGAAGATACAAGCAATAAGGCATCTATCTGTACTGATTTGCCTGCAGACACCCTATTCAGTTGTATCCTCCCCGGTGAAAACAAGTAATTTCTTTTTAAGGATTCTTTTGCTGATTGCTGTTCTAGCATTTTTTCAGATTATACTGAAGCTTTAGGGTTAGTTTCTATTGTGGATTGATTTATTTTTAAAGATTACTGTATTTTTAAGGGACAATATTTCTTTTGAAACAAGTAGCATTCTTCATAGAAAATTACTACATATATTCTGCCCTGGGAAAATATTCACAAGGGGACGTAATTCATTGAAGTGAGAACTAGGTAAGAAGTTATGTTCCTAAATTGGTCTCAAGGCAGGAAAAGGTGCGCTCACCAGCAAATGTTCCCCTATAGCCTTGGGTGAGTGATGGCTTAGCCTGACAGCTGTGTTCTGAATGTCAGTGTCTTGCCAGCCAGTTAGAACTGTGTTTTTCAGCACATATTGACTGGATATATGATTTATTAGATAAACAAAAAAAAAAAGTTTATACAGTTAAGAAAGGCAGTTCAATGCCTTGTTATAAATAAAATATGTTTTGTAGATGTATTGCCACACACATGTAAGGTTATCAGTCACATATTTTGGCAATTACTGTAAATGTACTGTGGTGATATGTTGCATCATTTTCTATGCTATTTCATTCTCTGTGAGCTTCAACCTGTTACTGCTATGAAATTATTTTGGTGCTCAACGTCTAGTCATCTTCTGATTGTTCAATTGCTTTTGGCACCAGTGTTCTGGAAATAACTTCTTAAATTTGCCACCCTACTGGATTAATTCTTTTAGCACCACCTTCAAATTTGTTGTTGACCATTTGCATTAGGCATGTGCTTGTGGAGGTGGTATTTGCACAGAAAAGAGCTGGGTGGAGTCAGCTTAATTTCTATTGACAGTCATTTTCTATTGATTTCCTGGTTGATTCTTGGTTCTCATTACTTTTTTAGGAATATAAGCATGGCACATGCACTCTGCAATTGTTATAAGATTTGATAAGAGCATCTGTTGTCATCCAAGTTGAGAAACAGATTGCACAATATTCCAGGTCACCTGCTATCTTTCTTTTGGAGGTTATACCCTGTAAACAATAAATAAATAAAACCCTAACTAACTAACGAACTAACTAAATTAAAATCAAAGCATGGAAAAGCTTGCTAAGGTCCATATTTGTATTCTAATTTTTTGTATCTATTGGGCAAGATAAATTACTGCTGAACCCAAAACTGAACAACAGATACCTGTGTCTTCAGCAATGCTTAGTCTTGAAACAAGACAAGAGCCTTGCCCTCTTCTATTTCCTTCTGACAAGGACATCTGAGACCTTACATTTTCACATGCTGAATCTTTTTATTAGCTTGAAACAGAGTGACTAATATATATGTTGACAGCAAGTTCTTTGTGCGATATTTGTAAACTTTTTTACTAAAAATCTGGTTTATAGAAATACTTACACATCTATGGTATCTCCATTATTGAAACAAAAAGACTTAAACATTATTCCTTACATTAAAACTTGATTTTGACCTTTGCACCTCTAAGCAGTTTTTTCGATATGCCCAGTGGTTGTTTGATGGAAGACTGAGACATGTTACTAAAAAATCCACTGTTAATGAAAACTGAGTAATTCCATAGACCTGCATCATACAGAACCTAGATGTAAGTATGGGAGATTTCATTTAAATTCTTCCCTTACAGACAGCATAAGCAGCATAAACTATTCTGCATCAAAAAGAGTATTTTCATGCTACTCAGAAATTTTACTTTTATCATGTTTTACAGCCAAACTACGTGGCTGCAATAATATTGTCTAACTGCTTGGATAGCTTTTTAAGATACAATGTCAGATGTTATGCATATTTCTCAGGAATCTGAATATTTAAGATGTTACAAATTTTCAATGGAAACTGCATTTGGTATGGTCTGAGAATGTTTTGGAAAACCCCAGATTGCTCCTACACACACATTTTGCTACTCAAAGAGTCTGTACGTCATTCAGTGATCATTGCGTAACATTGTAACAACAGAACTTTTTCTTTAGCAGAAATTTTCATTGTGCAGTACCTGTATTAAAGCCTGCAATGCAGAACATGTTTCAGTTTATAAATATGAAGGCGTTCATAACAGAATTTTTTCCCTCCATTTGTGACTTTGTCTTCCTTGTCTGTTATACAAATCCTTTCCCTTACATTAGCATGGGAAGGCTGACAGGTAGTTTTTCAGTATATTTGATCTACTGAATGAGGTTTGAACAGCAGTTCTTTTTAATAGAATGTTGTTCATCTCCATTTACTGTCTTTTCCAGATGTACTCTTCAAGCCAAAATAATGTATGCATGATGACAAATGCCATTTGTCACATTACCAGACCGGTTGTACAGCAGCTTGCTCTGAGTTTGATTACAGTTTTTTAAGACAAAGGTCACCTTCAATCACTGCATAGAATAATTTTGTGTTTTGGCATGTGCATAAGCTCCTCCATACTTGACCATATTCATCAGCATGCATTTTTGTGGTTAACTTTCTGCCTCTGACTGCATAGACTAAGCCTTTGCAGAAGGACCTTTTGTTGTTCTGTATTGACGGATATAAGAAAACCTTCCTTCTGTGAAGTTGCGTGCATTAATTGGAGCTGTATTTGCTTCTGAGAGCTCTGTTAAGGCTCTGGCTCATTCACATTTTATGCCTTCTAATTTCTGTATGCTGCTGCACCCAAACCTGCCTAGGCATCTGGTACTTTCAAAATGGTTGCTCTCAGTTATTCCTTCACCACTAGATTGGCCACTAACCTACTCAGACAGTTTGATAATAGATATCCAAGTTTCCTTTTGAATGAGAAATTATGTTCCTCCACATGACACCTCCAGATTACAATGGATGTGCTTCTTGGACAGACTTTTTGTCACAGGATCACGGCATGGTCGAGTGTTGGAAAGCACTTCTGGAGATCCTCTAGAACAACACCCTGCTAAAGCAGGTTCACCTAGAGCAGGTTGTACAGAATCACATGAAGGCAGGTTTTGAATGTTTCCAGAGAAAGAGACTCCACCAGCTCTCTGGGCAGCCTGTCACCCTCAAAGGAAATAAATTCTTCCTCATATTCTGATGGAACTCCCTGGGTTGTGCCCATTGCCCACTGTCCTGTCACTGGACACCATTGAAAAGAGCCTGGCCCCATCCTCTTGACACTTGCCCTTAAGATATCTGTATGTATTGGTAAGAACCTCCCTCATTCTTCCCTTCTCCAGACTAAACAAGCCCAGCTCTCTCAGCCTGTCCTCACAAAGGAGATGCTTCAGTCCCTTCATCATCTTCTAGCCCTTCACTGGACCCTGTTAAATCCATTGACTTCATGGGTACAGCTAGTCTTGCTGTGAGTTCAGTCATCACTATCAACTCCAGACAAGCAAAGATGATTTCAAATGACTAAAAACTGGCTATGGTATGCATTATTTTCTATTATATCTGGATAATCATTCTCTCATTATTCATTTTCCTCTGTCTTCTCACTTTACTGTATGACCTGACATGACACTACCTTACTACTTGGATCTTCCAAAGTTGTGCACATTCTGCCTGTTTTCTTTACCTATTTCAGAGAAAGACCACAGGCTTCTTCACAGTTTAACTCTATAGCTTTGGCAATTAACTCTGCAAAGACTAGAATGTAATAATATAGATTTGCACATGTGCAAAGGTAGTCTTTTCCCTCTATATTTTCTGTAGTGTTTTCTCATTTATTCATTGTGATAACCCTACCACCACTTATTGCAGGATGCTTGCTTTCAGCAGTCTGCTGCTGCTTTGTGACCGATGTCACAAAGGGATTTTGCTGTTCTTTTGCTGATTTTGTTTTACCTTGGCATCAGTGCTGCCAAGTTGTGCTGGTGTGAAATTGCTAACGGTATGAGCAGAAGTATTTCAGGAGTAACTGGGCGTCTCCACAGAGGGCTCATAACATCACCCCTCTCTCAGAAGGAACTACATATTTGTAAAGGTGTTAAAGTTTTATGCAGTCTAGCTAGCGACTGTTAATAAAACTGAAAGGCTCTGTAGTCACTTTATGGTCACCTCATCGCATATATGTAATGTGGTAAGGTCTTAGACCTTGAGGAAAACATAAAAAGTATTCCTGGCAGTGGACCATGAAATATAGTTTTTCCTAAGTTAGTTAAGGACATCTGTAGCAAAGACTAGCATCTGCAGTGTCTTCTATGACTTTATCTTCACTATTAGCATTTTAAAGCAAAATGCTCTAATTTCATGATAACATAACAAACTCCAAAATTTATATTTAAAATACAGCAATTTTAGGAATTGATTAAACCACATTCCATCTTTTCCAAGAAAAATGCCAAGAAACAGATTTAAAATTCAGCATGGCATTATCTAAAGCAACTTTTAGAAGTTTGTTAAGTGCAGAAGAGAAGTTTGCCTGTGCACTTAGGGCTAAGTGAACAGTAGTGTCTTTTTTTGGTATTCTCTAGTAATTTCAAGACTGTCTCTAATAAAAGTTTCTGACTACAGTGAAACTTCAGTCAGACAGACATACTCAGGAGCTTGCACTGAAATATTATTAGTTTTGAAATCAGAAAATGGATGATTTCTTCAATGGTAGTTTTCTGTGGGTTGGTGAGGCTAAGGACAACTTTCAGGCTGACAGAGCTTCTTTAATTCCTTAGGTTTTATTACCAACACCATGCACTATCCAGCATGGGCAGTATGCAGCACTGCTATGACACAGTTGAATTAAGGCACTTGTAAACTGAGGAGGGAGAGCTCAAGCTTGGAGCTCATGAGCTTTCCATTGCAGGTCTGCTGCATTTCTGATGTTGGGCTGAGGAGTGTCCTATAGCTATGGACCTCTGAGAGGTGAGTTGGATTTGTTCTTGCCAGTGTTTGGGAACTGTTCAGGAAATCACTCCACCTGTAAGGTGCAGTTTTGCCATGGTTGCAAGCTACTGTGCTTTCTAACCCTTTCACAGTCAGAAAAACACTTGGTATTTAAGGATGTGTGTGCATATACTTATGTGTATATATATATATAAATTTGCAAATTTTGTTAAGTCTTTTTGATATCTGCTGTAGATATTTCCTCACTTGAAATCAAGCTTCAGGAATTCAGAGCTTCTGGAATTCTACTGAACAGAAAATTAACTTCTCATCTCGTGACAAGACATAGTTCAGTGTTTGAAAATCAGTGTATTTTGCTATTCGTGTTTATTACATTGTGACTCAAGCAGAGGTGCAGAATTTGATTTTACAGCCATAATTAATTCAGAACATTTTTTTCCCCTGTTTGCTTAAAAAATCTTGCAAATCAGCCTTCTTCTATTTAATAAAAGGCAGATATACTGACATTCAGTCATGCTACAAAAGTGTTGATGTCCAACATGGAAAAGAATTTTTTTTGCGGTTGAAAGTTGTGTTGGAAGAACAATGAAGTAAAGCAAGAGCAGTATAACATTTATGAAATGTTTGGGGACTTAGAAACCTCATCAATGTGTAGGATACAATAGCATGAGAGTGATGGTTTGTTTGCATTTCCTTTCTTCAGGACTGCTTTTACCCAACAGAAAAGTAAGATAAAGAAACCTTATTGCTGAATCCTTTCAAAATGAGCTAAATCTAAATGCATTGCATTCCACGCATGCTCATAGCAGTGTGAAAACTGTTACCGTGAAGCACAGGCCAACTTCTCAGCTGTGAAATCTTACTCGCTCATCTAAATTCATCCAGTTGATGCAGAGAAGCTCTTTGTAGCATTCCTCTTCCAAAATATCCAACAGAGACTCCTTTTGGTTTTCCTTCCACATTTTTAACTTCATAATCTCTATAGTTTAAAATCATACTGTTTTCAAAGCACACTCTTTCTTTCTCATCATGTCTCATTTAACTGGTTTACCTAACCTGCTACAGCCAGGCACTAGAGCCTTGGGAAAAACAAGAATTTAAATTATTATTTGTGGTTATGCACTGAGAAAAAAGCACCCAAACCACAAAAACCCCAAAGTAAGTAAAATATGTTCTCATACTAACTGGACTGTACTCTAATACCTTTAATCTTCAGGCCAGGATAGAAGTTATCCATTATTCAGAATTTTAAAACTACTCTTTGTGGACTTGCAATATCTGTTAGGTCAATCTCATAAGCCTCTGCTCAGACCTTTGCCTTGCTGTCTGTCACCTTATTAACTTGCAGAATAAATATGGGATGGCTTCCCAAGCAAGGGAATTGGAGATCACTAGTAAACACATAGTTTTGTTGAAGATGATGTCTTTTTGTCATTCATGTTCTTCTTCACTCATGTGGCAGGAACAATAGTAACTTGACAAAACTACGAGTCAATTTTCCCATTTAATATAGAAAGCAAAGTCAGGACTTGTGTATTTTTTTCTCTTTTTTATTTTTTCTTTATATTATATGGAACGGCAGACTATTTCCCAGAAGAAAACTACTCTAGAAGCAAAAACATGAGATCATCCATTTTCATTCTGAATAATTTTCCATATCAATAAAATAAATCAAAGCTTCCAGTGAGAATCTATGTACATACAAATCAACACCTCCTAGAACTTAATTTATAGAAGTTAAAGCCTCTGGGTTAGTAATTCCATGTCAGTGGATTTGCAGTTCCTGTGCAGTAATACAGGAACTTCTTCCATTATTCTCTAGATATTTAAATGGACTAATGTCAATGTGTTTATAATTAGTAACACTGACTTTTATTTTTACAGTAATAGCTAGACTGCTAAAATATTTGTTTAGCTCTGTTCAATTTCAAACTAATGAGTCTTAATTGCTTTTCTGAATTAGTCTCTGTCTTGAAGTCTGTACTTCAAGTATATTTATAGAATTAAAATGTGTGGCAGAGTCATCTTCCTAATTAGGAATACGTTCCTGTATCAGTCCAACGTAATTCCTGAAAATCAGAATGATCTTTTATGAGATTATGCCATGCATGACATAGCTGCTATAATGGTAGCTGAGGAAGGGAAATATCACAGGAGACTGAGGTATGTGGGTAAACAGTTGTGGAGGTGCAAATAAATAATGCCAATAAACCCAGTAGTATCATGTAATCAAATATTATGTATATAATAAGAGGACCAAACAAAAACATTTTTTTCACCCTTTCCTAGTGTTGATGTTTTATTGGTACCAGCTCAAAATATGGAGAAAAAAATAAAAAATGCCTCTGGAACGTTGAACTAAAGGAGACTTAGGAGTATAGGAAGATTGTTACATTGGTAGGAAGACATGTTGTGTGCATATGCATTGTGATTGATCATTTTTGGGTGTCTGTTCAATCAAAATTCCTAGTGAAGAAAAGCTCTTAATAAAATCAGTTTAACTAAGACTTTAAGACAAATTACAGATCACCTTTGCAGCCCTTTCTGCCACAAACAGATGCATCACTTTAAATTGAGGAAGAAGTAAGAGACACTTCTCAATTATTTTTTTTTTAATTTTTATTTTAAAAGCCCTCAGCAGTTTAATTTAGAGACATACTCCCAGTGAAATGCATCACCACTGTCTGATGTGCAGTACAAGCAGGAACAAAGAGACCTGTCAGGGAATACAAAACCTTAAACCTTTTTCTTCTTTTACTGGAAAAAACTTGAAATTTTTTTGGAAGACAGCTAGAATTTTATTACTGTTTTATACAGAAAAAGCTATATGCTGCTATGAAAAATATATCAGAACACTGCTGCTGACATTGAATGGCATGGTGGAGGAAGAAAAGGCAAAATAAAGAAATGAGAAGTGTCGAAACACTCAGCCTTGCACTTGCAGCATGAAAGCATTTCACCACTTGATGTCACTGTGTCATTTGATGTTTCTAATTACTTGCCCACGTTCTTGCTGATGGTGTTTTTTTTGTTGTTTGTTTTGTTTTGTTTTGTTTTTTTAACTGTATTCACTGCAGTTGTTTCTTAACAAGTAAGAATGAAAGGTAGCAATTAAACCGAGAGCTGCTAATACCTCTCAGATCTGCCAACAAATTTTGTTGAACCTTAAACCAACAGGTTTTTTTGTAAAGCCTCAGGTACCAAAATGATTTGCAATGAACTGATTCAGAGATGGATAGCACTTACACAATTCAGGGTTTGGAAATCTGTCCAATTTATTTATGTAGTCATTTGTGAACTTGGTAAAGTTCACAGTACTCTTCTCCTTATAACTAAACCCCTTCCATTCTTAAAAATAGCTATCTTCAGGCATTGATGCTTCTACGCTCATCATCTCTCTGTGACTTGGACAGCATTTCACATAGAAAGTTTTATTTAAGAAGTTATTCAGGCTGCAAATTTATTTCAGACAGTGATTTTGTCTGTTCTATGCATGACATGTCAGATAGGGCTTCTGTCTTGCCCAGTGCCTCTAGGTCTTGGAGCTAAAATTCCTGTGAATTGAAAAAAAGAAATAAGGGAAAATAAATAATTCTACACTGAACCAAAAGCTTCCTAAAATAGAGGCTGTCAGATGAGAACATGCTGTGATGGAGCAAATGCATTCCTTGGTGTCTCTATGTAGCCAGCTGCAACTGATTCTTTAATTTGTTTCTGCCATTTTCCCTGTTACCTTTCCTTGCTTGCTCTGTCTTACCAGCCTCATTTCTTTTCTGAACACATATATTTTTGTGCTTTGTCCCCACTGGCCTCAAAAGTGAAAAGTAAAAATTAAAAAAAAAAGTAAAAATTAAGCCTCTAGCTGAAATACGAGATTAATATTGCGTAAGTCAAATTTTCTAACCATGTGATTTTTTTGTTCTTAGTTTTGACAGGAAACTGTCAGCCTTGGCTTTAACCTTTATTCTGGCAGACTAGCAATGCAGTGTTTGAAGGCACTGATGTTGGAGTATTTCTGTAATCAGCCAGTTCAAGGGAAGCTGAAAACTAAGGGACTTAAACCCCCTATGATGACTAAAGTTCAATGTAATCGAATTACCAAATCATAGACATGAGGAAATAGAGAACTGGCAAAGATGTTTCATTTGTGAACCTGGTAAACTGGATCATAAGTAGAAATTATTCCTGCTCATTAATTCCCTGATAAAAAAGAAACAAAAAGGAAAAACACCCTCTACATTCTAAACTATCAACTTCTTTCTAACTGAAGCTATTGAATCAATTTGATTGCTGTTGCTTTACTGCTCCATGTTCTGCTTTAATCCTGCTGGCAACTGAGCACCATGCAGCCACTCCCTCACTCCCCCCACAGTGGGATGGGGAAGACAGTCAAAAGAGTAAACGGCAGAAAAATCATGCGCTGAGATAAAGACAGTTTAAGAGGTAAAGCAAAAGCTGCACACACAAGCAAAGCAGAACAAGGAATTCACCACTCCCCATGGGCAGGCAGGTGTTAGCCATCCTCAGGGAAGCAGGGCTCCATCACACGTAACAGTGACTTAGGAAGATAAATGCCACAAAGCCAAACATCCCCCCTACCCTGTCTCCTTCTTCCCCTAGTTTATATACTCAGCATGATGATATCATGGTCTGAACACCTCTCTGGCTGGTTCAGGTGAGCTATTCTGCCTGTGTCCCCTCCCAGTTTCCTGTGCCCCTCCAGCCCTCTCGCTGGCAGGGACTGAGAAAATGAAAAGCCTTTGATTTAGTATAAATATTACCCAGCAACAAGCAAAACCATCAGTGTCCTGTCAGCATTGTTCTTACACCAAATCCAAAACACAGCACTGAACCAGCTACCAGGAAGAAAATTAACTCTATCCCAGCTGTGACCAGGACACCCTGCAACAGTGCAAGGTAATGTGGCTTTAGAGTATGTATAAAGTTAACGCAAACAGGGAAAATTGGCCTGCTGCCTCTTTATTCCCCACCCTACCATCCCACCCCTGCTTAAAGAAAGCAAAAGAAGGAAGAAGGCTGAGAAAGAAGGTAAAGGTCTGTTGAAGGTTCCCCAGCTCCTTTACTTTATCCCCTACCTAAACATCTCTATATAAATAACATAAGTAACAACAACTTCTCCTCCCTACAACAAACAAAAGGACAAAGAAGCAGAGAAGGGAACACCATGTAGCAGAGAAAATTCCAGCGTAACAGAGCTTAAAAGGTTGGGCAGTCATACGTTTATGTGTGTGGTGCAGACACAGCACACATGTAACATCACAGCTCTCTTAACTGTATCCACCCAAGGTGGTGAGCTGATGGATTTGTAGCTCCCAGTTGTGGGTTAAACTCTGTGGGTGAGGGAGGAGGAAGAGGAGTCAGTAGCAAGCTGACTATTGGTGAGTCTCTGAAGGGAAAAGGCAGTAAGAGCAGCAATCAGTACTTAATTGCAAATTGTCAGCAATGGCTAGCCCAGAGGCTCAGTGTGGTTCCTAGCAATATAGCTTTGTAAGACAGCACCTGTTCAGAAATATAACTGTCATATGTGAATGTCTGTGAACTTTCATTGCTGCTCTGGTACCCACCATCTCTCTTGGAAACAGGGTTATGTGCAATGGTTTAACCCTGGCCGGCAACCAAAAACCACACAGCCACTTGCTCACTCCTCACCCAGAGGGATGGGGAGGAGAATCAGAGAGAAGTGTAAAACTCTAGTGTTGAGACAAGAACAATTTAATAGGTAAAGCAAAAGCCGTCCACACAAGCAAAGCAAAGCAAGGAATCCGTTCACCACTCCCCATGGGCAGGCAGGTGTTCGGCCATCCCCAGGGAAGCAGGGCTCTGTCATGTAATGGTTACTTGCGAAGACAAATGCCATAATGTCGGATGTCCCTCCATTCCTTCTTCTTCCCCTAGTTTATGTACTCAGCATGACATCCTGTGGTCTGGAACACCTCTCTGGCTGGTTCAGGTGAGCTGCCCTGGCTGTGTCTCTTCCCAGTTTCCCGTGCCCCTCCAGCCCTCTCGCTGGCAGGGACTGAGAAACTGAAAAGTCTTTGGCTTAGTGCAAACATCACCCAGCAACAGCTAAAAACATCAGTGTCCTGTCAACATTGTTCCCACACCAAATACAAACCACAGCACTGAACCAGCTACTAAGAAGAATTTTAACTATCTTAGCTGAAACCGGGACATTCTGTTAGAAGATGATGTTTTTCAATGAAGCCGTCTGGCAGGCAAGAACTAACCTTCTTATGTATCACTTGTTTGTGATGAAGTAAGTGAATCACCATGTCCGCATAGAAGGTGTCACACAAGGTGTTTGGCTTTAGATGCCACACTGATCACCAGGCAGTGCAGACTTCTACCCATTTTGACCATTCAATGAATAAATGTATAGTGTTAGCAATTGTATCCATCTTAAAGAGTTTATTTTCCCAGGAGTGTTCACACTGTGATGGAAAAGGATTCCATAGCCGTTTCATTGTAGGTATCAAATTGGGCTGCTGAATCATGCCTCCAAGATGGACTTGTTTAAGAATTTGAATCAAAATCAGGCAGATTTACTGATCTGCCTGAGCCAAGAAGATGCTCTATGACTTTTACAAAGTTTGCTCTGAGTCTGCCAAAATTAAGCCCAAAACAGAAACAAAGGGAACGAGCCATGGGGCAGTGTGAGTGGAGGAAGGTACTTTTGTGAATAGGTTTAAGGTTGAGTTTTCTATGTCTATCATATTAAGCAGTACAGCAGGGTACATTTGACCTCACCTGAGGAAAATGTAACTACATATCTAATTGCCATATTGTTATACTCATCTCTGCTTCCAGATAGGTGAGGGCCTTTGCTACATTGTAAGTGCTACAGTACTGCAGTATCATGCATTGCTAAATGTTGTGTAATACTTAGAAAATTGTGATGTCTGCAACAAACGATGCAAGGATTAAGATTGTAACTGTGTCACTTTCAGAAATACATTCTCAGGGAATAAAACTGAACCATATGTTGATGTTTTTCTCTTAACAATTTAGTCTGTGTTACAGGACCTTTCTGTCATAGAATATAGAGCCTAATATACTCTCCATATTAAAGTACTGGAGGCAAAACAAGAGACATTCCAATATTGACCAAATTTAGTAAAAATGACCTTGAATCAGTCTGAAATATTTTAAATCCATCAACCAGTCATGAAACATATGAATATAGAAATAGGTATAGCCATTGTCAGATCCCACTGCAAAGATAAATGAATGAATGATAAGCCTCATAAGAATATTAGATTATAACTAGTAAAAAGTGTTCAAAAGCCTTGAAACATCCATAACATGGAAAGAAAAGTGTCATTGGGAGAAAGGAAATTTGAGCAGCTACAAATCTGTATAATGTTTTTGGTCTGTAGCAGTCTTAATTACTCTAAGTTATATATTACCTTGTCACACCATACTTAGGGAATACGTTTTAAAAATATTGGGCTAAAAATTCCTTCTTAAATTATTTTAACACAGATCATTATGAAAGTTACAATTGCCCTGTTTACATGTTTGATCTCATGGAAAGTGTAATTTAAAACCCAGCTGCATTTTCACTCATTCTATTTATATTGAACTTACCATGATGGTGCCATTGCTACACCACTAAAATAAAATAAATTACTTGGGTAAAAATCCTTGTCTTTCTCATTTTTAGAAAAAATTATATGGTTCCTAATGAGCAAATTAAGTCGATAAGCACTGTGCAACACTTTGACAAATTCAATTATTATTAAAAGATAGCAAAAAACTTCTTTAGCGGTTAGGTAATTGTAGAAAGTAATTATTTTCCCAAGTTTCCCACTGTTCATTATATTAATATAATTTTTTTCAGACTTTTTTGCATGTGCTTTTAGTAAAAGGTATATCTGTAGTTGTACATCTGGTATAGTTCCAAACTGCCAGTTTTCAGGTATACTGAAGGAAAGGTTTGAGTCTTTTAACTCTTTTAAGTGACAGTTTTGTTTTCTGTTTTTAACAAGCTATCAATTTATTCATTGCTGGCAACCATGCACACACAAATTATTCCCTCTCCCTCTGGAAGCATTTTGTGATATCAGATCCAGTAGAAACTTTTTTTGCAGGAATATATATGAACAAGGACAAATCCCATATAAATAATAATAATATTTTTTTTAAATATATATTCCTACAGAGATAAACAATATGCCTAGGTAGCTAAACAAGTAAGATGTTTTTTGCTGTCCTGGAGAAATTTCAGTTCTACCACTGAAATGTCCAGCAGCATAAATGTCTTCTTCATTTTCTAAATTAGTCATGCACCTGATGTGCTCACATTAACAAGGCCAGTGTGCCTCTTAAAACCCATTAAGTATTAATATAAATCAACAAGGAATCAAAGTACACAAAAAGCTTTGCAAGCTGTTCTGCTGAAAGGAGCAGATTAAAAGTTAGAAGCAGAAGTAAACAGAAGAAAAAATAGCTGGAGTTAGCAACAGCCCCTGAGCCTTTTGTAAAGGATGGTTCAGATTCACTTGAGATGCTTCCTTGGTATTAACTGACTTTCTAATGAGTCATAGATATAGATAATATAGAATAATATAAAGCATTGTAACCATGGTAGGCTATAATTAGTGGTGGCACTGCCACAGACGAAAAAATAAAGCATCATGCTGGTAATTCAGTTAAAGACCCAGGCCAAAACACACACAGTAACTTTAACTGTGGGTGTGCTTACATGTGCTAATATGCCAAGGCTGCATGTGTATTTAGGACCCAGAAAGGGTATTACCTCACTATACATTTGAATGTATCTCTGGGGCAATGGAGTGGGAATGGATTAATTTATCCTTGGAATTCATGGAAGTAAACCCATTGTTTTTACCTTGTAGCTGTCCCAAAACCTTGGAAAAAGGTTTGGGAAAGGGCATCAGTAAAACCATTCCCTCTAGCAAAGGATGAACACTATCAAGTGGATGAGGCTTTGAGGATCAGGAAAATATTTTTTCAACCTAAGGCAAAGGTTGCCTTATGCCTGCTCTCCCAATATAGTCTGCAGAGTGATCAGACTGTCCATTTAGGATGAGGCACATCTTGCAAGATTGTATTGCAGCCAGATGAGCTTTGTGAGTTGATGTAGGAAATGGAAATAAGTCCAAACCCCTTCTTTCTGTGGCAGTGCCCTTTAGTAGAACTACAAAAATCTTGAATATTTGGGCTCATGAAAAACATTTTACTTCATAGATTATGGTTTAAAGATTCCCAAAAGTGGAGAATAACTCTTTTGAAACTGCAGCAAAATGCATTTAAGTGATTGGAATATGTTTACTTAGGAGACTTGTGGGAGAAAAAAGAAGTTTGAAAGACCAAGTTTATTAAATATGTATTTCTTGCTGCCAATATGTGTGTTTAACAGGTCTGACGAGAAAGTGAGACTGCACATCAAAAAGAAAGTGCGTTTTAAACACTAATCCTAGAGAAACAGGCGTAAGTGAGAAACACTTCTTGCATAACCCATAGTAAATCCTACATTTCAGTCTACAGACCAGAAGATGACAGGATTTTAAGTAATAACACAAACCAAACCTCCAGGTCTATGTTCAGAAAAAGCCTGGAAGTACTCTAGAACAGGGAAATACATTATCCTGTCATAGCAAACTGCTATGATTGCTGCCAAAGGATGTGCAGCCCATTCAGAGCTTCCTGTGCTCTGGCTTTGCTGGTAAAGGCACCGGTCAGGCCCTGCAGTTGGAGGCTGATGCACTTTAGGAGCTGCTGTCAGAGGTTGCGTAGGGATGTAATTCAAATGCTTGCCCTTCCAGCAAAATATTTCAGTTTCAGATGTTTCATGTCCCCCTTTTTGGAGAAAAAACATAATTTCATGAGTTTTGCTTCACCTCAACAATCATAGTTGCAGTCAACAGGGCTCTTGAAAGGAAGAAAAAAAAAAAAAAAAGAGGGGAGAGGAGTAAGGACAGAGTGAAGGAAAGAAAGGAGATACAAACTATGTTCAAATACTTACTGAACCTTAGATACTATTTCTACTCAATAGCTTTTCTCCAAGTGCTCTATTGAGTCTTATAAATTGTGTTCCCAGTAGTTTTGTCTTTCCTGAATGTGGCTGCATTGTGTTCCTAACAAAAACAAAAAAAACCCACACAAAATAATAAAATCCTATGCGTTTCTCAGTAAAGAACATGTCAAGTGTAATGAGAACAGTGGGTGACACATAGGACCTATCCACAGATCTTAAAGGAAAATTAGCAGAGCAGGTGATACTCATTTAGATATAAGAGGTTCACACAGCTATCATAAACTAAATAGCTGATTACTTTTTTTCAGTTTGAACCAGATGAAATACATTTGTTTATCCATCTGTGGAATCTTGAATTCTTTTCCAGCCAGTCTAACCATAATTTGCCTGGGCTATGTTACAAGCAGTCATGATTATTGTTAACTTCATCTGGACCTCTCAGGACTCCCAATGTGTGACATATCCATAAAAGATTCATGTTTTCAAACTTTTTTTTCTGGTTTCCTGGAGACTTGAAACAAATGCAGAAATTGCATCTTGCTTCAGAAATTTCTGAGTATACACCTCTCTCCTAATTGCACCTAGATGAAACTCCTCAGAAGACATCAGTATAAATGGAGTAGACCTGAAGTATGCCTTTTGAAGAAGAAATTAACTTGAAGCTCTTCTCTCTTGCCTTCTGAAGCAACATCAACATAACTTTCCACCCTCTAAGACAGGAGATGACTGGGTTACACTCTGGTCCTGGAAACCAATATAATTTGTGCACTAAAAATTAACAATTCTGGCAGATTTGAAGTCTTGAACATAAATGAATCAACCATCCTCAGCCTAATAGCCTCATTCAAAAAAGTTCTATGGCCTACAAATGTGGTTTTTAAAGCTTGATAAGTGATATTTTTATTTATTTTTTTGGCTAGTGCCATTTGTCTTCCAAAGAAGCTAACCCATTTTCTAACGTACTTTGTTACAGGACTGCTCTGAATGAGGGAGAAGGGACTTTTCAGTTGACGTAAATGCTCCTAATTTCACTGGAGTCAGCTTCTGAATGACTGCAATTACCTGTTTTAGCCAGGGCTTTTAGTGTAGCTTCATATTGATGGCAATCATGAATTATAATTTCTAATGGAACATATTTGAAGTGAAAGGAATTTGAATAATTGAAAAGATGAGCTGACATTGGCTTGTATTAAAAAAAGTAATCCTATAGAGTACTTCACTTAAAAATTTCCTAAAATGAACAACTTCATGATTTAAACTCAGATTGTTACAAACCCTTTGGTCGTCATTGTGTGAAAATATCCCCAAGCAGCAAAATAATCAGGCAGAACAATAAAAAGTAAACCACATGTAGATCATATTGGTTAAATAAAGCTCATCAAGTATGAGTTACTGTTAGCACCTGCAGTTGTTTTCTTTCATGAAAGAAAAAGGAAGCTTTTGAATGGGAGGACTGTTAACTGGAAAAAGAAATCTAGGATGATAGAGAACATGTGAAATTGGGATACAGCTGATAGTGTGATTGCATAAAATTACATACATCTGGAGAGGTTCCTAGCTTTGTATCATGACCAATTTCCATATAAGCTCACTTTGACATTTTAAGCTCATTTTAAAAAGACCAGTGCACTGATACAGCCCTTATACTGAGATGGGTGTTCTCCCTTTTTCCTTAGGCAAAATGAAACCCAAACCCCTCCAGTTTTAATGATTCTTCTGCTGACAAGACAGAAGTTCAATTGTGTTTACACAATTGACTAAGATCAATGAACCATCCCAGGAGATCTGATAGAATATACAGGGTAGATATTAAAGAGAGAAATCACATGTCTTAAATTACATGAGCTTTTTTTTCCAGATTTCATTTTCAATATGGTTTTATCAAAAATTTGTGCCTCAGCAATAACAAAATAGTGAAAAATATTTATTCATACAAATTTAACTATAGGAACACCTCAGTGTCCAGTTTTAAAATGGTAACAGTCAACAGCCAGCAATCAGATTTGTATTTTGTAGGCATGATACAATTTTTATGCAAGGATTAACTAACTAAAAATTAGTCATCAGCCTGTTCTTGAGGTATTTTTTATTTGACACATTAAATGATTTACAGAAAAGCTTCCTTATCCCAGGAGGTTTGTATGGGTACATTTTCAATTACTATTAAATCTCTTTTTTCATCTTTTCAACATTTTATCACAGCACATAACCATTACACGCTGTACTCATTTTTACATGTCCAGTTTTTCATAATTAATATGGTTCCCTTATGTCATGACCTTATTCTTTATCTAAGCCAAATGCTGGAAGGAAATTGTGGCCAAAGACAATCCAGCTCCCTAATTGAGAAGAATCTATATTTTACAGTCCAATGGATTCCCTTAATTAAGAGCAGTGAAAGCAGTGTGTGTTATTCTCTAATGTAGCTGATTTAGAATGGTTTAACAGACTAGCATTTAACTTTGAAGTCTTTTCTCTATTGATTAATACATACCAATAATTTTTATTCTCTTCAGCTGGCTGAGAGCATTTTTTTGTAAATCACTGCAAGTGTCATGCCTCATAATTCAGTGACATTTCTTGCACAAGTCAGTCATCCGGAGATTTCAATTTTATTTACTTACTAAATTAAATGATTTCTACAGTCAAGCATAACTGAACATGGAAAGAAGCATGGTTGCTTCCTATTTGGGAAACCAGACAAAGTGAGGACAAGCCTTATCAGAAGTGGTAAACTAGCTTTGTGCACTCAAGGGCAAGAAGCAGGTAAATGAAGGAAGGAAGGCTGTCTGTTGGTAAGCTGTTGAAGTGGGCTGCAAGACTGCAGGATGGAGACATTTCTTTAATCTGTGATGGATCTCGTCGTGTTCAACAGTTTCTGAATTTTCTAGGTTGGAATGCTATTTCCATGGGAACTTCTAACTAAGAATTTGGATTAGTCTGTCAAGTAAAGGACTGATTCAGAGGACCTGTCTAACAACACCAATGTATTTTGTAAACAATGTCCACTTCCTATAACGATTGCTGTATGGTTTTGTTTCCTATTCTTAAAATATGGGTTCAGAAAAAAAGCCCAAAAAATAAGTAGACATATTCTTGTTAAGTCTTTGCTTATTCTATTCGCTTGTGCCCTGAATGCACCTGGGAAGTTTAGAGGAAAGGCCTAACATGCTTTTGGAAACCTCATGTCTAATTTTTAAGCATGGGACCTAATATGCAAACTACAGTCACAGTACATAACAGTATCCATTCCCCTCAACAACAGATTTTGCCATTTACAGTGTTTTTTACATAGGTGGGTAAGTGATGTTATTTCATTGAATTCCTCTGAATGCAGTTTGTAATGGTTCTTTAACAGTATTAGATTAGGGAGGGAACAGGCAAAAACAAGTGATAGAGCAACTATGTTCTGAAATTACTCAACACAACACTCATATTCATAAAAAGTTCCTAGCTATATTTCTTAGCCTAATACAGGGCAGAGAGAGGAACTGGGTCACCTGAGACAGGGTTTTGACCTGTAGTTATCTTCTAGTATCTGATACCAAGAGTCAATCTGGAAGCATGCATAGACTAAGAAATTCCAGCTCTTTCTTTGTTCAGGCTAAGACATAAAACCTAAAAATAACCAATATCTACATCAATGCCATTTTGATACAAGCACACTGGTAAGGTCTATACATAAAAACATGTTTTCAAAGTGCCTTCACTTTCTTTTTTACTATAAATATGAAACTAAGTCAAAATAGATTGTATAGAGAATGCTAGAGTCTCTTAAGGCCAAACTTCTAACTGGAGTACAAGACTGCAATAAACCTGTTGGCTGATCCTGGCTTGAGGTGTCACCTAGCTGACTTCCAAGAATGTCTTCAACTGTGTGGTGGTAGAAACCATCTATCGTTTTACAGTTCAGAATTTTTCTAGCAAAAGTGTGTGGTTTTGCGTAAGAGGACTATAAGAATCACTCATACAGATTATGCTAGTGAACTGCTATGAGGAGAGGCAGCCTGGAACATACTGTTTTGTTGTCAGTGGTATGCATCATACTCCTGCAATGTTGCTTAAAAAGCCTTGTTTTATTTTGAGTTGTTGTTACAACCTATTGAACTCTAGCAGAAAAATAGATTATATTGACTCTGGATTGGAAAACTAAGTGAAACCAGATGTTGTCAGATTCATTTAAAATTCACTACTCACTACTGTTTGGGGGGTTCAACATAAGACTGGCTTTAAAGTTCAGATACTGATCTAAAAGTGCTGAAGTTATGTGCACTGCAGTCACAAGAGACACCGACTAAGAACATTTTCACTGCGCATCAGATCAAGTCACCAGTCATGTCTGAAGTCTTGTCAGTCTGAAGCTCCTGATAACTGACTGATAATGAATATGGATGTGCATCTGTTCTGACCCAATGCATCCTCACATCATACATATGTTTGATTTTTTTTATCATAGAGGATTTAAAGTGGATTTTATTGGCAAGGTAAGCTTTACTGAGACAGCAGTCTTCCAACCACAGTGATGAATCATTACATTATGAGCTCTGATCAATTACACTGAGTACAATACTCAGAACATGAAATAAAGATTTGGAACCAAAGCTTTATTCTATTTTTAACAACTTCCTCAACCCTAGAGGGCACTTTAAAGTTCCTTGGATAGCAGGTGACCATATTATTAGCCTTACCTCAAGGATGCATGGACAGGTTTATTTATCCAGACAAACTAATAATGCAGATTATACTAATATATAAAGATAGAAAATAAAAGTTTTGTCCTCCAATGTCTAACACACAACAGCCTGGGTACAGAAAATAAGAGTCTTAGGTCTGTCTTCAAATGTCTGCTGCCACTGCTAGTGGAAGCACTGTTGAATTAAAATAACACTTCTGGAAGAACTACCTCAAGAAGTTATAGGAAAATGGAAAAAACCATGAAAATAAAAAAAAAAATGTGAATAAAATTACCCATCTGTACTGTCCAAAGGAAGATTGTGGTTTATGTAAGACTTAAGTAACAGTATTATGCTCCCATTCACATAAGTGCAGCCACAGATTTGACAGCTTGAGCTACAGCAGTGTACTGCAGGTTTTCATTCTTTTTTTGTTTGTTTGTTTAGAAGTCCATCCCCTCTTGATGATGCCTATGATATTGATAGTGACACACTGACAAAGGAAGGAAAACAAAAGCCTGATTTTCTAGCAAGCAGATCAAACTGTGTACCAGAACTTTAGATAGTGGCTTTACATTTTACCTTTTGGTCTCCTGCAATCAGTACTCTTACCTCACTGTGACTGCAGTCCTAGCACATCAGGTGCTCTGAGCAGGAAATTCAGCCATCAGATTCCTCTTTCTGTTTTACAAAAGGTCTGCTATCTGTTGTTTGCAGATACTTCCCAAGCTACCTGTTCTCCTTGGGCTTATGTTACTACTATGTAAGAGCCAGAGTATCTTGCACATACGGGTTATGAAATTGTGCCATTAAGGCCAGCAGTCTATTCTGGCTGCTTCCCTCTGAAGGGTTTTGGGATATGTTCACAACGCTGTATATCATTGCTTTAAATGCAATTAATACAGGAGACATAAAATTAGGAGATGCAAATAATGCAGACAAACTGAAGATACCTAAATGCTGAATACCTAAATGTTGGGGATCTTTACATCCTACTGCCTGTGAATATTTGTTGTATAATAGTCTATCTAGCAGGTGCTGCCCACAGGTTTAAAAGTAAACCCAGACCTTAGGTGAGCTATTTACATATTTTTTGTATATATGTGTTGAAAAACTATTAAAGAGGTGTTGTGTGGGGTTTTTCTCATTAACAAAAAGCTAAGGGTTATACATAGTGTACAAAAGAGCTATGTACCTCATGAGGGAAACTGCAGACAATGCAGACAAGGTGAAGAGTGCATGACACCTCATAGTGAAGTCCTACACTATATATTTTATGAGTGCCTGTAATAGAAACATATGGGGAATAAGATAGCACTTTTTATTGCCTTCAGAGAATCTCATCTGAATGAAACTAAGAACAACACAGGTTGTTTGTTTTTGTTTTTTTTTTTAAAACAGCCATTTAATGAACACAAAGAGTAACAACATCAAAGCTCTCCACCCATTACAATAACACTTTCAGAGTAGTTACATGTCCTGTCTAAGAAAGAACTGGAGACTAAAAGTTGTACATCTTTTAGTCTTCTTCCTGTTTGGAAGAATTAATTGCCTCCGAAATCTAGACTTAGAAGGGATACCTATATGAAATTTTCCCAGCAGAACAGGAAGGAATATTCTTGGCTGTTAAAACTAAAACATTTTTCATTTATCTGAATGGAATCCCACTCTTCTGGACCAGCTCGTGATTTATAGCCATGGTAGTTATGATTATTTTTTTTTTCAAGGAAAAAAACCCACAAATAAAATATTCCATATCATAGCAAGAGGTGTGAAATAGCAGAGATGTGGTATGGTATCCTTTAATTTATGTTGCTGAGCAAGGTTGTCAGAGCAAAAAGAAATTGCAACAGTGGCAACAAGACTAAAGTAGAACTGTACGGTGGAAACTTCTTCCATAAAGTGAGGCTGCCGTTAATATTTACTGTCAGTTTCCTGCTTGTGTTTTGTTAGCTGGCTATTACCAGCTATTCAAACACCCACTGACACTGAAACTACATCATGCTAGAGAGCTGGTGGGTGAGTTGCTAAAACCTTGCTTAGACTTACATGTCTGCAAAACCATGACCTATCTCCCAGTTGTTTTTTCTTCTTGGTTCTGAACATCTAAGCTTGTAGAAATCCTAGTATCATTATTTTGAAGAACCAAGATCCCAATATTGAATTTGCCAAACATACATCTTGACTTGGGTTCCTCATATATGCATTTCCCACCTTGGCTCACACACCGCTTAGTCTAGTTCATTAATTTAAAACATAGGTTATTTGTAAGCATAACAGAGATACAAGCTTGCATTTCACTGTTGTTTCTCTGACATTCACCTCTTCTTGTCCCCAGAAATTTTCCATTTATTGTCTGTTCCTGCCTACACATTATAGGCATCCAAGCAATATGCTGCATGAGTATCACATACACAAGAAATCACCCTACTACTGCAATTTACAATCAATAATGTCATGTCTACCTTGGATAAGTTCAGTACCAAAGAAAAATTGGATTTTAACTCTTTTGATCCAGTATATATGCTGCTGTAAAGTAGCATATCCTCTTAGCTTTCTGAATATTTTGCACAGGAATAGGCAACACACAACTCTTCTGTGTAGATTAAGGTGAGATGTCTTGCTAGAGAAGTATTGAATTAAGTGACCCAGGCAATTTTCTCTGGTATTTTGAAATCAGCCTTATGGTAATATCAAGGACAGACTGAGAGAGATTAGTCAGAGAGTAATGAATAAAGGAAAAATACATTCAAAAAACCTTCCCCGCTCCAGCTTTCTCTCTCCCTACCCTTAGATTCCCAAAGTAAATGTGCCACTTTTCATCCTAGAGGGATGTCTCCCTGATAAAAACATAGAATCACTGACAAAAATTGATTTAAGAGACCTCTGCAGATTATCTCATCCAAACTCCTTCTTGAAGCTAGCATAATTTCAATGTTAGGTCAAACTGCTCAGGCCCCTGCCCACAAGGGTTTCGAAACTGCTGTGATAGAGGTTACACAACTGATCTTGGCAACATGCTGCAGTACTTAGAAAACTACCTGAGTGTTTACTTTGCCTGAATAGCACACAAGATTTTAAATAATATTGATAGTCTCACTGTGGCTTTGACGAATAATGTAGGCAATCTGTCAGGAGAGACCATTACACTATTTATAATCCTTTTCTTCCTGGGACAATAGATCCTGTCTACCAAGCATGAATTTTCAGTAGATAGGGTTGTCATAAATGACAATGAATACCATGCTTCCAAGTGGTCTTGTAAATCTACAATTGTTCTTAGTTTCCTGATAGCCTCGAGAGAGATCTTCAGCCTAAAGGTGTGCATTATGTATCCATCTCACATGCCACATCCATGCGGCTGTGCCATTTACATCTGGTCTCATGTTACTGTTTATACAAATCCCCAGAACTGCAAAATAACATGTTTTCCTCACACTAATCTGACTGAAATTAACTTTGACTGTCCTAAAATCAAAGGATCTAGTTCTACATCTGTATTTTCAAGGAAAAGCAATCAGAAGATTTCAGGAAAAAAATTAAAATCTTTATATTGCAACTATTCCAGTGTTACTTTGTATTGAACCCCAAAACAGTCAAACACACAGAATTATTAGAGTGGGTTTGTGTATCCTCTACATTTGAAAGGCCTATTACAAAACAGCAGCACAGAACTGCAGTTTCTGTCTCACTGAGCTTTACTTCAAGCAGGAATGGTCAGAAAACCCCCGAATTTCAGGGGAAAGCTATTATTATTTCACATTCTGGTCATTGGTAATGCAAAAAAGGATCCAGAGGTCTTCACTGATGCTGTAAACTGCAAGATTAGTGACACCTTAGCAGGCTTACCACCTGCAGTGAGCTTGTTCTGAACTGTCCACTCAGAACTGTGATCAGTGTGGCTGAGGTATGAGAAGGGACAAAATTAAATGTAACACTTTTATTTCCCCACACAAACACCCTACCCCCTACCCCTCCCTCAAAAAAAAAAAAAAAAAAAAAAAAAAAAAAAGCTAATTTCCAACCTGTAGAACTTTGAATGGTTCAAATTTGTTTAGGGTTTGTTATCTTGGACATAATGTACCATAGAATAAAGTATTTTCACAAAGAAGTCTGAAGATGGGAAACACATATATTACAATGTGAAAAAAAGGAATAAGGGAAAACGCATTTGTCAGGAGTGAGCAGTTAAGAACACTAGCAACAAAATGCAATAATTTGATTTCTATAAGAATAAAAATAGTTTGCTTCCTCTGAATGTGTGAGTTGGGCTTTCAATATTAGACACTGAAGTTCGTGATCAGTGCAGGATCCAAACTCATTAAAACATACCATAAAAACATACCATAATTACATTTGTTTTGGAAAATTACATGTACTTTTGGTTCTCAGCTAAATAAAACTCTGTAAGAGTTCCTTTAGTACCCTAAGCCGTTCTCACAAGGCTTACAATTATTGGCTTCTTTCAGAGATGGTCTTTAAAAGATATGTGTGTATATATAAAACAAGATTAACAAATAGGAAGAATTGTGCAATTTCTGATTTGTAATTATTTGTAATTACAGGTAATGTAATTTTGATGAGATACTTTCCATACAGCATGGATAATAGAAAAGAATAAGTGTGGGACATAGGAAAAAACCTTCTGAATAGATACTAGAAGCACTTTTCTTTTCTTATAGGTAAAGTGGAGAGGAAAACATTGCTACATTTAGCTGTAGAGACAAATGCAAAGAGGTAATTCCATAAGTAATTACAAAATATCTCATCTGTGCTAAAAAAACTGATGAAAAAATACTATTACACCAGCCAGATAAGGACTTCTGTTGCTTAAGATTAATTTCTTACAATTTTATTAAATTAGACTCGCTTCAGTAATCCACTTCTTATGTAATATTATACTTTACTTTTAAAGGGTAAAAACATCAGTTTATATCTCCAAAGAAACATAATTTAACCACTGAAACATGTGAGTTTAGAAATGCACTCACTGATCATATTAAGTAGCTCTCTCTTAATGTGCAGCTGTGTGCATCCTAACAATGTCAAATGATTTGTTTGGGGTTTTTTTGATAGCTGATTTAAAAGAACCTTTTTTCTTATTGAAATAAATAAATAAATAGATAAATAAATAAATAAATAAATAACTTGTCTTTGGTATGTCCCAAATGCATAGGCTCAGATTTTAAAAACTGCCTAAAAGGTACATAGGTCCAATTCCCAGCCAAATAAATTGGATTTGGAGTTTGAAGTACCCCAGTTTGAACTCCTTTCTGATTAAACCTTTTAAAGTCAGGCTTCTTAAAGTACTTTAATAAGAAACTAATATGAGATTTTATCAATAACGTGTTTTTGTAAAGTTCAGTAGACTAGCAGACTGCTTGTAACTCTGATTTGTTATTGCTTTGAATTCCTTTTGCAAATGGCAAAGAAATCAACCATAGTATTTATTAATATCCTAACCATGCTTATAAGATCTATTAGTATTTCACTAGCATTTCACATTCAACATTAGAAAGTGATAATGTCTGTGCTTTATCAAACTTATTCTTTACTTTAAGTCACTGGTGGACTTAAGACTACAATATATGTGTAAGCCTTCCTCATTTAAATATGTTATGCAGGTCCTTATGTCCTTTTTTGTTCTCTGAAAGCAGAGACAACCTTTGCTTCTATCATATAGTCAGGGAGGCCCTCTTGTTTCAACACAAATAAAACATTGAAGACTTTTTTGCTAAGGACATGTAAATATAACATTATTCTTCATGTACTGGAATCTTTTCCATTAGTCTAACTGCTGCTTCAATCTATACTGTCTCTACATCACTGCCAAAAAAATCATGTTCATCAAATGATCTTTGCTGTGACTGCATTTCTTAGCAAAGAAACCTCTAGATGTATAATGGTAGGAGTCTTGGTACCAGCATGTATTCTTTACAGATCATGGACAGGGAGGACAAACATTTCAGAGAAGAAAGATACTGCTGGTCTTGAAGTAGCTTCTACACTGCTACAGAAATTGATATAATGTTAGTAGAAATGTAATACTGATGTAGAAACTAATTTTGATGGAGAGGCAGTTTATGCAAAGCTCACCTTGCATTTACATCTGTCAAGCTGACAGCAGTTAGATGCTGAGTGTAACTGTACTCAAGAATACATGATATGAATATGAAAAGAAAGTTGTTTGAGTTGGAGTGGGTGCACTGAGATAGTAAAATGGTTTTCATTCCATGGTTTAATAATTCGATAGCATATAGCTTTCCACATAAGAGGATTTTGGAGAGATGGTTTATGTTATTGCTAAATGTTTAGAGGTTTTTTTCCTGAGACAAGACCTCTGGAAGCGGGGATTTTGCAGCTTTCCTCTCCTGTCCCCATCTCCCTGTCACTCTTTTCCCCACATCATCCTGCTAGGTCTGTTAACACAAACACTTGTACAATATACTGTGGATGCGGTTACTTTTTATTCCCCAGGGAAGGGGGAAAAAAAAAATAAAAGAAAGGAGAAGGGAGTTCATCAGATAAGATCATGTTCTCACGCTATTTGAGAACTAGTTATTGCAAAGAAACACTATCGCAACTGCAGACAAACACAGAGATTCCCAGAAGTGCTGCAGCATGAAAGTACCTGTCTGCCCTTAAACCCAGGCACAACCAGGAGTCTGACCCTTTTATTTAAGCTGCTAAATTTCAGTGAAGGTGTGTTGCTAGAGTGGGCAGCATGGTTATGCCTGGAGGTGCATGTTATTATTATTTTTTTTTTAATACCAGGGTTCAGGTTACTTTTTTGAAGGAAGGCTTGAGGCTGCTTAAGGGACATATTTCCCATAGGTGGTGGCAACTTTACGCAAAGCCAGACATAAAGACTGAGACTATAGGCTGGAGGGAACTGAACAGGGTTGACTACAACTTATGAAATTGCTCAGTTTTCTAAACTGAGACATGGGAGAGAGAATCAACCTGCTAGAACACAGTGATGTGGAGAAGGTTACATCTAGACTTGTTTGTTTCTATTCTGCTTCCTGTATTGGGTTTTCCTTTTCTCTTTTTAAAACAAACAACAGCCTTCCAGTTGTGTCTGCTTCTCAGTACTGTCTTGCAATCTTTTTCAAGGAGCTTCTTATGTAGGAAGGTCCAGGAGGGCCACCCCAGAGCTCTGGTTCACTGTTTCTTGAAACAAGAATCAGATGCGGGAGAAGAAATGAGAGCACTGCTCACCTTAGGAAGCTGCAGGTAGCTGATACTACTCAAAATTAGGGAAAAACTTGGAAGAAATCTGACTTAAGAGATCACCTGCTGAGCTATAGGAGAGCTATCATCTGCACTTGGGATTAGTCTTGAAAAGTATAAACTCCAGCCAACAAAAGGCCTTTTAGAGAGAATATGCTTCTTGCCTGCATCAGCTTCAGATAGTTTCCTGTGAGAAACTATTTTCTTTCTATGGCTGTGGTATAGCTTTCCACATAAGGAAATTCCACAGAGGATTTCAGAGTGGTCGTTGGTGGTTTTGCTTGGGAATTAAACCCGACATCAACTAAACTGTACATTTCAGTATCTCCTCTTCACTGAAATGGCTCTTAGTTTATTTGATTTGGGCTACAACTGCACCCTAGAGACAAGAAATAAGTTGTCAGGAAAGATGAATGAGGAACTGAAGGGGGAAGGAGGGCACACATGAAGCTTCTGAGACTTTCTTGTGAAAATGCTGTTAGTACAAATAATGATCCCTGTGCATCTCCTGCAGACCAGCCACTTGTAATAGCCTGAGCAACAAACTGTCAGAGTGACTGCTGCTGAAAACTGGCAGTTTCATGGGGTCTAGGTTCTAGTTTGCTGATACAGCCCCTGGGTAGGAATGACTGTAGCAGTGATAACAGTTTCCCCAAAGACAACCTGCTCTGGTGAAGTTGCCCTGATCTGGTGTCCTTTCATTGTGGACCCCCTCTCCTCCCTCTCCTTGTGCCTTGCTTTAGCCCTTTCTTACCTCTTATTGAAGATTTCTGTGCTGAAAGGGGAGAGGTGTAGTGTCAGCATGGAGACAAAGGATTAGGAAGCTGGGGCACAAGTTCTCCCTTAGGTGAGGAGTCTTGTGTGTCAAAATAAGCAAACATTGGAAGATAAGAGTTAAACACATAAGACACTTAAATCCTTGGGATCTATGGCCTGCAGGTAGAAAAGTACTTCATAAAGGTCTCTTAATGATGAAAAAATATTTCTGTACTGCCATATTTCCCAAAAAGCATAGGGAAGTTTAGGGCATACATAAACCTATTTATCTTTCTCAATCTGGATCTGGGAGTCACTATGAAATAAATTCTCCCTGGTACAAATGTGGAGCTTCAGCAGCCTTTACCAGTTTAAGCAGGCAGATGGTCTAGCCTGAGGCTCTTTCCTTACCATGTCTGCCATTTCTTCGACAGAGGTGAACTAAAACTCTCTTTCTGTGTTGTTTTCCTTTTAGGCCAGTAGTTCATTGCTCCTGGAGGGTTCAATTGGTTGTCTGTAGCTGTCCCATGTTTGTCATCAGACACTCAGTTTTCTGGCTACTTGTACTACAATGATCTGTCAAATAACATTATCGTTCAGTGTACAAGGAGAAGGAACTGATGGTCAAAACCAAAGATCAGTGTTCTCAGTAGCAACTGAACCATGTCTTTATTTGAATATCTGAGATGCTACTGGGATTTATTAATTTTGAAAATTCATTGTAATTGGCTTTACCAGCCCAGACAGGGGCCACAAATGGCGTTTTTGTTGGGTTGTTGATATTCTGGGTTGGTGTCTGTTCAGCTTTGAATAGACAAGTTGGGAAGTTGTTCTCTGTTCTTCACAGCAAAGTAGCTTCAACTTCATGGGCAGAATCTCAGCCAAAGTTTTAGCCCTTTACTGGTGACTTCAGTCAAAATGTGCAAGAATGGCCCTCAACAGCACAAAGAGGATGAGTTTAAACAGAGTGGCAAAGATCTCATTTAATTGGGTGTGTGGGTGTGGGTGTGTGTGAATGAGAATACACAAAAGTGTTGTTGGTTCCTATTGTACAATCACATATTGAATTGTGTGTCCAGTTCTAGTCTTCCATCTCAGAAAAGGTACAGAAAACCTGTAAAATTTATGAAAAATCATAGCAAAGAATGTCAAGTGATGATTTCTGTTAAAGGAAACAGTAGATTAATCTCTTCAGCCTGGAGGAGGATCAGCTGATATGGGATATGTGAGGAGCTATCACGGAGAAGGTGAATGAGAAGGGTTGTTTACTATAATAATAATAAGAAGAACAAAAACAACACAGGAGACTCAAAACAAACCAAAGGACATATATAATCACTGTATAAGTAGCTAATTGGTAAATGTGGTTTGAGTCAAGGAGGTTTCTCATCAGCATGCAGATCCATTTTCTTTTTGAAATAAAACCAAAGCTGTTACACCTCTGTCTGTATTCCCTGCTTTTTTAGCCTGAACTGAACAGCAGATTTTCTTCTGATACCAATAGGGCCAGATTATAGTTTTGTATTCCTTAGATAAATTTCCAGGAATTATCTCAGTTCTGTTGATGCTAGCAGAAGTGTGCTAATTAACAGCAGCTGAGGAGTGGTGTCTCTGTTTTCTTGTTGTTAATTTTACTCTGATGTCTGGGTTGCCTTTGCTAATATGGCTGGTTGAACTCTGACATATTTCAATAAAGGTAAAAACTGAGTCTCAAACTCTCAAGTATTCATCGATATGAAATAACCTAGTCTTGATTAAAGTGTCACAAAATTGGATTTATCCAAGACACATGAGAAGTGGCCGTTGAATAATAAGCTCATCCTTTATTTTTCTTTAGATTTACTAGGACTTCTTTTTTTTTCATGATACAATGAGCTTTTCTGCACACTGCTAGAATGAAAGATCAAGTAGGTCAATGAATTAGATACTGGTCGAGAGTATATTTGTTTCTGAGAGTAGGTAATACAAAATTTTCATTTCAAACAATCAAGCCAGAGGTCTTTCATTGACGTAACTTGACTGAAAGTGGTTTAGGACAGAAGCTGTGCTTCCATTACCAGAGCAGAAATCTGCACTCAGCATAAATGATCAAATTTGGAGAAGTATATGATGGTATAGTTATACTGCCTCAGAAAATCTTCAATAGCTGTCCTCTCCATCTCATTACAACATTATAGCTTTGGTGTTATGGGGGCACTGATTTATATTCTTGGGGGAAGGCTGAAGCCAGAAACTCTGGCTAAATACATTTAACACAAGGCCTAAAAGGCATTATGAGAATGACCATTTCCTCCCGACTTAAAGAGAGATGTTATAACTCATGTCTTCTAGCTCACTGGTTTTTATGCAGCGATGTTCTATGTACCCTCCTTATTTCTAGGATTATCAGGTTTATTATTTCCTTATCTGGAAATACAGCATTTTTACTCCTTAGGTACTACATATATCTAAATTAATACCAATAATTCTTTCTGAAGTCTGCTATTAGTTTAGGCAGAGTAACGAGATAACCTTTGCTACTGAAAGAGTATAAACCAAGGGAAAGGGCCTTTGTAGTTGAAAAGACTCAGAAACTAACATATAGAACTAGATTTTCCAAAAACCTCAGCTGCTCTTTTTCCACATTTACTGCTTGTCAGCCTTACTGTCTCATGAATCTGGAAAGTGATGCACTCTATGTGTCTAGATAATACATTGTGCTGATAACAAAATTTTTCTTCCTTTCTCCCCTCCTTTCCCATCTTCTTCACCAGAGGGGATGAAATTCAAACGTGAATTGTGACTGACAGATTTTAGTAATATCACTTAATGTATAATAAAATACATAGGGAGAGATTAATTTACCTAATTTTATTGCCTACAAAAAAGGACAGATAGGTCTGAGCTGCTTACGCACATTCTCCTCACAGGCAGTGGAGAGCTAACTTTCAGAATCAGTTGAGGACTGGATGCAATTCATTTCATGCTGAAGTACAAGTCTGCATATGATCAGAAAATACCCTTTCCAAACTTTATGGTCCAGATCTCTATTGAGTCTGATTAGCTTGAATATAGGTACTTTGGGGCTAGATGACAACCAACTGTAGGCTCCATGGCATGGAAGGAGCATTGGAACCTGCCTGGACAGCAGTACTCAAAAAAAGAATGGCATCTCTGGAATGATCAAGAAGCTGTTTTTCCAGTATATGATTCCATGCAGGATCCTGTTTAACTGCTTTGGATCAACCACTGAAGAGGCATATCCTTTTCCATCGACTAGACAGTGACTCAAAGAAGGTGGGCTAAGATAGGTATCTGCAGGTAGACAGTTACATAAATCTTTATATGCTCATATTTCTCTCAGTGATATGTTACTCTCTTTAAAGAACAAGTGTTCACTTCAGTGTCAGTGCAAAACTGGTTTTAAAAAGGTCCCACCAAATATCCTTTATATGCTGCTTCCGGAAGACTATAATGTTGCCATAGTGCCATAATGCACCACAGCCCACAAAAAGGAATCTTGTCTGTCTCCACATATTATGTGATAGTAGTCCAAGGGCACTTGAGATGGACTCCTGCAGCATACTTTTCTAATAAAAACAGAACAGTCAATTAATGCTTGAAGTAATACAGTACCAAGTTCAGTTCTAAGCATATGTCTTCTGCTTTGTGTATGAAAAATATTTTTTCTTAGCTTTTCTTTTTCTGGAATTGTAGTGCAGAAACATATTAAAGAGGAGAGAGGCAAATTTTGAGTCTTTAGATCTAAGGTAAAGTTTTCAGCTGACAATGTCAGGCAGATCTTCAAACTAAACTTGAAGAAAACTTAGCCTGGCATCATCTTTCCAATTAGAACCACAGAGTCAACCACACACTGAAACCAACCTTATTCCTGGAGGAGAGGAAGATTCAGACATGAAATCATTTGGGGGTTTTACTTTTATGCTCTTCCCCAGGTGACAGAATAGGGAAAAGCAGACGAATTACTAATGAGGGTCCTGTTACTAATGTTCCTGTAAGATTGTGCATATAAAACTGTGCTTTGTGTGGCAAGAAGACAACATCAAAGTCATGAACAGTATTGAGTTGTCTGGGGCATGACGTATGCCTGCTGGATTAGTCTTGCAAGATAGCTGATGATATTGTGTGCTTGCTAAAACAAAAAAGCCAGCTGTCTGATCCCTACATATGTTTCTTCTCAGTATCAACATGGGATACAGAGGCCAGTGTCCACTTGAGGATCTTTCTTGAGTATCGGCCAGACTCTTAGTCTTTTAAATGGCTTCATATCCTTTTGTGTAGAAAAGGATATAATGAAAACTTAAGAATGAAGGATAACTACAGCTTGTTTTAAAAGTTTTGGAACCCTGTTATACTTCACAAAAACACTGAATGAGGTGTAATTCAACAGGCTTATCACTTCTGGTATATTTTGCTCTTGGCTTTAGTAGAGGTACTCAGGGTCTTGATCAGTTTCTAGGAGGTTTTGGTCAGAACTGTGCCTACACACCTTTTACTACTTCCTGTAATGGAGCAAAACTTTTGTCTACACAACTAATTCTCTTATCTTTCATGTTCTTTCAGTTCAGCTGACATGCTCTCTGAGCATTACCAACCCTACAGCCAATTTTGCTTAGTTTTTTAAAATGGGAAAGAATTGTGGAAGAATGTGTTAGATACTGCCTACAATGAACCACATTTCCATGATATATTACCTCTAAGCTGTTTCAGGTTGCAATTACCCCTGAGAAATCTTTCAGTGTTAAAGTCTAGTTGCTGAGAGAAACTACGGACTAAAAGTCCTGGAGCATCAACATAATTGTCTATAAATATATATACGCACACACAAACACACATATATACATGTATTTGAGGGAGGTTGTGGAGTTTCCCACCTTGAAGATATTCAAAAGCCATGTGGACATGGTTGTGGATGACTGGCTCTAGGTGTTTCTGCTTGAGCAGCAAGGTTGGAGCAAATGGGCTCCAGAGGTCCCTTCTAACCTTGACCATAGACAACAACATAGACAACGGTAGATAATGTGTATAGGAATGTATGACCCATCTGTGACTAAAAACCCCTTTAGAATGCACCAGATAGGAAATTTGAATTATAATGGTTATTCCAGCTAGAAAGCAAAGCCATAATGAGCTGCATTCAACTAGTAGATTTTGGCACCAGTTCAGAGTAATTTCATCCAATTATATTTAGATGAAGTTTTCTTTTTGAAATGCAGTGCTTAATCTAAACCAAAATTAGATTACCTATTTAAAACTGGCCATTTGTCTTTTAAATAGCTAGTAAGAGCAACACAGTTCAGTGGGCTGATTTTCTAATAGGCTTTTATGGAACAGAATTAATTTCTCACTGTTAGGGAATTTGAATTGAGATATGTCTTTCAGTGTCATGATGGTGGTGATGGCAGCCTCTAAGTGAACTAGTTGAATGTTTATACAGGAATAGCAGCTATATAAATAAAGCAAAACTTCAAAATCACTTCCCATCTGAATGTTCTGTGAGCTTGTGTTAGAAAGATTATGATAATGAGATCCTGTAGCTGGAGACAAACTTTATGAAATTCAGGTATAGATCTCTTAAGAATTCTTTTTGAACAGTTTCAGGCAAGTCTGGATTTAAGGTTCAAGCTGGGATCCGTCCCATGGAAGAAATATTGAATAGGCTATTTTACTGATGGATAACTTCTGCAGAAATAATAACCAAAATGGTGTGATATTGGGGTCAAGCTTGATTTTCTAAGTTTGGATCTTTGAAGAGAGAAGTATGCTACATCATAAAAGAAAGACGCTATCTGTTGTACAAAATGCTACTAATACAGCTGCAAAAACTACCTTGTAGTAAAATGAAGCTTTCAATTGCCATGATTAGGTGAGAGGAGAAATTGGTGAAAAATATTTTCAGAGTATTGAAGGGTTAGAATTATTGATGATTGTTTTCCAGGAGATACAAGAAACTTGACACATTTTTGGATGTGACTTTACAGAATATCTTTCTTATTCTTACTGATTCTCACTGAAGCCAACATATACAACATATAGGAGCAATCAATCTTTGTGGAAGCTGTTTTTTTTCCTCCTGTAGTACATTTCAAGCCCAGGGCCTCTGACTGTTATTTATAACGTAATTCAGAAAATTATTTTGTAAAGGACTCCTAATTAATTTATTTTTAAAAATATTAAATCTGAGGCTAATATTATGTAATCAGATTTTAGAACAATACCCCCACTCAGCACTTATATAGAGTACTAGTGTCTGAAATCAGATCTTCATAGCTTAAATATAATTCTCTAGGACCCTGATTCAGTGGTTTACCCTGTCAAGCAGTGACTTAACCAGCTGAAGAGCTTCAGACATATACGTATTCACAACCTGCTGAGTCCAATGAGCATAAGCAATCACTTAGAAGCTGAATTCTCAGTTGACTGTGTGTTTTAACACGTACTTGGAACTCGTTTCAGCAAAAAAGCATGAAACGGTAGTTTAGAGTCCTAAGATAATAGGTGAAGATCACCTGGGAATACAGATTAGAATTTTCTTAATTCACTGAAGTGCAAGTTAGAAATAATTCCATATCTAGTAATTTCAATTTCAATTACACATAAATAGCCTTCAAGAATGAAAAATTCTGCCTCTGAAATAGAATGCTTCATGTTACAGCACTAGCTGTAGTTTCACTGTGTACCATGTTTCTCTGGGTCTGTGAACACAAAGGGTTTAGCACTTTTCTTTTCCCAGATGAGGGGCAGGTTTCTGTCACTCTGATGTCTAGGTTATTCGCCATTCTTTGATCCCAGTTCTCCTTTTGTCAGCTCACAAGTCTTGCTGGGTTTCTGGCCTTTGTATATCTTCTCCCCTTGGAGAGGAAGAACAAGACAGTGATGGTTTACACCTTCTGCAGTGTTTCTATGATCTGGCAATTGGGTGTTAAAAGGCACAAATGTACATATAAGCAACCTGCCTAGCTCTCATACATAACCTGGTGTATACTCCGTATTAAATGAAATACAGGCTTTTCTGTTTAGCAAAGGAGCAGGACAGTAGCAGCATTCATTCCTCTAGCCAAAGCAAGCCCCAGTAACTGTCTGATACTCAATAATGTCACAGACTGAAATTGCATTTCATCCAGGGAAGTGCGGACAAGCTGTTGGGTCCTTAGATAGGCTTGTCATGCCACAGCAAAGCACTTGTTTGGTATGAAAGGAAAACACTGGCAGAAAGATTATGACTCAGCCGAAGGTTTATTAGGTGGATTTGCTGTTCCGGGGTGGTGGAGAGAAACCCTGTTTACTGCTCAGGCCTTTGGCTGGGTGGCCTTTGTGGACTTCCATAGACAATTTGGGGGGGAAGGAGGAGTAGCAAGTAGTTTGGTATAAAACCCACTGTGTTTGCTTTGTGATTTGATGTCG
The DNA here is from genome assembly GCF_015220075.1 of Falco rusticolus. Classification (NCBI taxonomy): domain Eukaryota; kingdom Metazoa; phylum Chordata; class Aves; order Falconiformes; family Falconidae; genus Falco; species Falco rusticolus. The sequence goes on from NC_051210.1 coordinate 9,313,578, forward strand.
TGTTCCTCCTGTTTCTAACCTGGGATATTCTTGCTTTTAATAAGGTTAGTATAACATCCATTAAAACCTTCTTGCTCTTCTTCCATTTTGCTTGTCGTCTGGCTGGAACTCCTCTAGCTGGTCATTTCCTTGAAAGAAATTTCACATCTTAAATGGATTGCCATAGAGGAAGAAATACAAGATGCCATAATAAAAACTTCTTGAAAAACTTAAAGGAAAAGAAATTATTAGCATCAGGAAATAGGCTGCAGCAAAAGTCTTCTGACATCTTGTGAAAATCCAGGTATAGCCTCTGATATGGCTGCTAGTACAGTTTCTGGGCTTTTCACAGCATATTTTGATTATGTGTATGAACACGTACCTCACCGCCTAAAGCGAATCATAGAATCATAGAATCATAGACTCATAGAATGGTTTGGATTGGAAGGGACTTTTAAAGGTCTTCTACTTCTAAATCCCCTGTCATGGGCAGGGACACCTTCCACTGGACCAGGTTGCTCAAAGCCATGTCCAACCTGATCTTGAATGTTTTTAGGAGTGGGGCATCTACCACCTCTCTGGGCAACCTGTGCCAGTGTCTCACCAGCCTCACAGTAATTTCTTCCCAGTATCTAATCTAAATCTACACTCTTTTAGTTTAAAACCACTATCTCTTGTCCTATTGCTACAGGCCCTACTAAGAGTCTGTCCCCATCTTTCTTATAAGCTCCCTTTAAGTATTGAAAAGCCATTATAAGGTCTTCCTTCCAGGCTGAACACTGCCAACTCCCTCAGCCTGCCTTCATAGGAGAGGTGTTCCAGCCCTCTGATCATCCTTGTGGCCCTCCTCTGAACTCACTCCAACATATCTTTCTTATGTTGGGACCTCTAGAGCTGTACACAGTGCTTCAGGTAGGGTCATATGAGGCTGAGTAGAGGGGAAAGATCACCACCTTCAAATGCCTAAGACTGTTAACTGATGTCTTTTCTGATTCTTCCTTGCTTCTGTTGTATTTTGCTGTTTTTTTAGAAAAAAAGCTTTTGCAAAATAAGTTTCTTCTAAATGCTTGGAATGTGCTGTTGCCTATTTTTCTCCAAAACATTGATGTTCTTTTCAGTCTGAACTGAATCACACAAACAGCTTCACAGTTCTTTTTGTACTGGGATTGTTTTCAGGAAGGGATGCACATGATGGTGATGTGGCTTGAAGCAGCAAAGATCATCTTGCCTTCAGTACATACTGCATTTACAAGTGGAGAGCTCTGCCCCTGGCATTTGACTAATGGGTTTTCTTTATGTGTGAAAGAAGGTGCCAGTTTCTGTCCTCTCTTGTGCTCTGCAAGCTTAACTTTCCTTTGTGGATATCAGTGCATGAAGATGGTTGCATTCTCCTTGGCAACAGGTGGAGAGCAACCAGCATACAGATACAGCTGTACAGAGAAGATAATCAAATAAACATATTCAAATAAATTCTGTCTTAAAAAGCACTTAATGGTCTAATTCTCTGTACAAGGCTTCCTGTTAGCATTATATCTGCCATAAAAATCCTTCAGCAGGGGTTCTGTGGGCAAAACAGGAAGACGAATGTTGTGAAAGCTACATATTCAAATGTACTCTACTCTAGTTTGCATTCCAGGAACTTCATCCAGTTTCAGGTCAGTGAAAGAAGCTGTGCACCCTCTTGGCTTCTGTTTTGACTTTGATGATTTCTGGCTGGAAGGATGCTTTTGTTTATTTCGCCATTTAAAGTGTTTGTTCTCTTTGTTATTTTTTTGTGATGTTAATGCAGAAATAAACTTCTGATGTGCTCTGATTGAAGTTGTATGTGACTCAAAACCTTTTGCTGAGCATGTTCACACATCATGTTGTATATCTTTGATTTGGTTTATAATAAAAAATACTTCTACAGAAACCATTTCCAGATAGTCTGGATGACAGTGAAGTTATGTGCCCAGGAGGCCAGTCTCCCTTTTTCTCCATCTTCCCTCTTCCACCTCACCCCTCAAAACAGTAGACCCATCAAATGTCTGAAATTGAGGTGACAGACTCTTTGCTTGGATGTGTCCCATACTCAAGGCCTGAGAGGAAAGCAAATGTCTGGGATACATTAATGCTTATGCCAGACAAAACATCTTACAGCCCTGGAAAAAAGTAACCTGTCCGAGGCATTGGCTACATAAAAGTGCGTGACTGGAGCTCTGAACAATGCAACACTCTGTATTTGGAGGTACATTGCAGTGGTCAGTGTCCAGTGCTACAATTTACTCTCCTTAAGAGGAAGGGGGAAATAAGAGAGCACAACAATTGGAAGTTTACCTTTCTTTTTCCTTTTGCTGACCAAAGGAACAGTTCTGACCAGCAGGTAAAACACTGTTATTTTTCTGTTGAGATGACTCAGCAGTACCCACCAGATTTAACTGCATCTCTTTGACTTCCTGTTCAGAAAATTGTGAAGAGGAACTTGTCACTGATGCTGAAGGAGAGGACATCACTAACCTTACCCAAAGCTTTTAAAGTCTTTGTATGTTGAACTCCTTTTAACCAACTAGCCATCTAATGCTTCCAAACAAAGTGTTGACACTATTAATTAAGCGAAAGAGACAGCGAGCTGAGCTTCCTACACTGGGTAGAGATAACACCACCACTTCAACTTCATTCCTTTGATCCAGGCCACATAAACTTTTTCTCATGTTTGAAAAAATAGCAGAAATCATTGTGGTATAAAACTTGGTATAAGGTCTCTTGGGTGATACTAATTATTTTTAATGGGTTTGAACATTCCCCCGCCCCCCCCCCCCCCCCCCTTTTTATTCCTAATGACAACAGGAATAGTCTTGCCTTTTCCCTTTCCCTTTCCTTTCCCTACCCTTCACTTGCCTTGTCTCCACCTCCCCTTCCCCTTCCCCTTCCCCTTCCCCTTCCCCTTCCCCTTCCCCTTCCCCTTCCCCTTCCCCTTCCCCTTCCCCTTCCCCTTCCCCTTCCCCTTCCCCTTCCCCTTCCCCTTCCCTTCCCCTTCCCCTTCCCCTTCCCCTCTCTTCCTTCTCTTTTTCTTTTCTTTTACTTTTTTAACTGTGGGAATAAAGGGCAAAAATTTTATTTGTACAGATTAACTATACCACTGTAACCTAAGGTGAACTTCTTCACAACAAAAGCCCATCACAGATTCTAGTGTCTTGAAGCTTTAGGAGGTTTGATATGTACATTTTTAATTATGTTGTAGAATAGTTTTACTTCTTAGAGACTTACATGTTGAGAAAAAAATAACATAAAATGAAGCATTGTTGAAAAAAAGGAGGAGGAAAGGAGAGACAAGCTGTCAATATTTTGAAAAACAAGCTGTTATAAATAGCAAGTCTGTCTGTAGTGATAGCAGTGTACTTATATCTTGCAGATGGGTATTTAATGCAGAAAGCTCTGTGCCTCCTTCCTCCTCCATGTTTTACTGCCCCCCACCCCCTTGTAGGAGCTAAAAAGCATTGAATGAAGGGACAGAAAATATTACTTTTGCCATGAACGTAAGGTTAAGGAATGGTAGTAGGAGAAAGCAGAGCATGCTGCAGCTTTTGGTTCCCCTTGTGGCCTGTGACTCCCTCTTACAGAAAGGCATTTTAATAGCACGGTAACATTTCAAGGACTGAAAATATAGATGTGATGATGATAATAAAAAACCCTTAGTGGCCAACTCTACCTGTAAGGAAGTTAAATTCCTTCTAGCACGTGTATGTAGCGAGTTATCATTAGTGCTTAAATTACAAAAATAAACAACATCCACCAGGAGACAAGAAGTTATTCCCAGTTTTGAGATGAAGGGAACTAGTCAAAGAAATAACATAACATTAATATTCATACTTAGGACTATGTGCCACCTTGTAGTCCACATTGCCTCTTGGATGCTTCTTTTGATGATTTACATGTTAAAGTCAAGAAATAGGACGCAGTGGAGGATTCACAGGGGCTTTAGAAACATGGAACTGTTTTTGTGCATTTAACAGAATGTCCATGCAGCTCACTGTCTGCTCAGTGTTTTATACACTGATGATTGCTAAGCCTGTTTAGCAATAGAAGACAAAAAAACCCCAACCACTCCCCGCCCAACAAAACAACAACAAAAAGCCCCACCCACCCCCATAAACAACCAACCAAACAAAAACAACCAACCAAACCTAAAAATCTTTTACTATTACTGAGAAGCTTCTGGCATGGGTTAGCAGTCCCATCGTTGTCCTCACCATCTCCTCCTCTACTATTTATTGTTTCAAAGAGCACGAATATAGGAAAGCAAAGTTACAGAGATTATTTTAATTGTGTTTTTATGGAAATGAACCAGCAGTCTATCTACCAGACCTTCAGACAGACGCTGCTGTGGGAATCCATGAGACAGTGCACTAGGAAGAGAGAATGGGCTGGAAAAGCCAAGATATTGCAAGGGAAACCATCAGTTTGCTGCAAAGATTTTAAGTACACAACCAATATTTCACGTTGAAAAATCTCTTGGCTGATTATTTTGAATTGTGAAGCAGAGGTGGCGTTACAGTAAGTGTATACAATGGGTCACTGTTACAGGATTACATCCACTTTGCATCCTCATAACAGGACTTCTGTTTTCAATTGCTCTAACTGTATTAGTCAGGAAGTCCAAGCATAATCAGGGAACTCATTATACTTGGGGCTGACTTGATTTTTAATCTGAGTTTCACAACTGTTCCTCAGTATGCTGATGTGTTTAATACTGACTGCTTCAAGCAGGCAGGTCTCAGGTGGGAGAGAGTAATTCCATTCGACTGTCCATGTCTGCTGGAGTTATTTCTATCTCTCTATTAAAAATGGTGATTTTCTCACTGCTGCTTTTCAAAGGGAGAAGTGTGTGACATGTGAATCAATTTGAATTAGGCCCAGGGGGTGCCTGCACAAAGGCATGGCTTTCACTTACTACAGTGTCACACAAATATAGCTTCGTTACAGCATATACTCACTTGGAGACAGAGAAGAACAAAATACGCTTGTTTGGCTCCAGGGAGTGCTAGACCACTCCTGAAACCAGCAGCATCAAAAGAATAGCATTTGCTTCTGTGGTCCTATGTATCATCTTGGCTGGTTTAGGGGAATATATGATTCAAGAGGCTTAAAGAAAAAGCCCATGATCCTGCATTTTCTGCACTTTTTTCCTCATTGCAATACTTTATTTCCCTCTACTGTAGAAGACTTGTGAGCTTCCTCACCCAGAAGACTAGAGTTTCATATGATTGTTACCTATGCAGCGTAAACAAAGTTGGTCTAGTTTTTACCTTTCCAGCTGCTGTCAGCGATCTATACTTTCAAGAAATTGCAGGTCTTCCTTTCGCTTTGCTTTCACTTAAAAGCAGATCATAGTCTGTTACCCTCTTTCCTCCACCATTTTAACCTTTTGTATCACTTCTTAATTCAAATACACAAGAGATTCTCAAGTTCACATGCTCTAGAATTTTTTTATGCAAACCTGCATCCCTTCCAGAAACACCAGCTGCCAGAGGCATACAAAGCAACTTAGCTGGAAAGAGGGAAATATTTGCTGTTATCTCATGATGTTGACTTATAAACTGTAAGATACTATATTGTCCAGCCAGCCTTTACTTACACTTTACTTTGGCTGCTTGATATCTGAACGAGGAAAGCAAAATACTGAAATAAAGCAGCTGTGTCAGATGTAGTTGTAAGTCTATGGTCCTCTGCTGCTATCCTGAATGGCTTGGCCTTTTCTAAATTAGAAGGTCCCTGAAGGAAATGAAGGATAAGAGGATGAGCAAATGGACTTTCCCCTCTGTAGAAGCTGATATGTATAAGCATCAGCAACAGTAAGGAAGAGAAATTACTTTCATAACTTCCTCTCATAATTAAATTGCTCAGCTATTTATAGATGTCCTTCCAGGGTCACCACCCTTTGGATCTGTCTGCTGCACTGATCTAGCCACCAGCAGATAGAGTTCATGCAGCCTGGTCTGTGGAGAAATTTGTGGAAAACACTACTGCTTGTCATGATTTCAGCTGATCTCCTCTGCTTAGTCCATCAGAGTAGTTCTCTGCACTCAGAGTAGCTCCAGGAGCTGAGTCTCCATGTTAGCAAAAGTCCACTCCTCAGCACTGACTTTTTTCCAGCCTCGAGTAAATTGTACCTTGTGCTTCATCCAAAGGAATAAATCCTGCTCCACCGAGTCCATGTGTTACCAGAGCTAAAGGCAAAAGAAAAACAGCTCTGATACCGTACGTTTGGAGAGCCTGTGCCAGGTGTGAGTGTCACCCCAATTCGTCCCCATGTATGGGGTCCTGACTGCCCAGAACAGACCCAGGAGCAGTGCAGGATGGCAGTGAAGCACATAAGTGGTTGTTCTCTCTGCAGTCCTACCTCACAGCTTGCCCAGCACCACAGAAACATACACCATTGCAAAAGGACATGGTGAAAAGTAGTCTGTTGTTTTCCAGGACAGCTTAAAGGACAAGACTCCTTCCTCCTCAGCCTGGAGGGCCACCATGGGACATGGCATTGTCACTGCAGCTGCAGCCCTCCTGTGAAGAGAACCAAGCACCGAGCAGCTCATCACTGGCAGTTGCTGACTACTGCAGATACTGAATAAAGAAAAACACCACCAGATGTACCTATGAAACATAACAGTTAAAGCGTCTGGAGGTTTTGCACTCTTCCTCTCTTTTCCCCTTTTCTCCCCTTCATTCAGCTGGTTTAATCAGACTCTATATTAGGAAGATATATTCCAGCCCACAGGACACAACTTTCATTGAGGGTTTTCATCTCACTCACTCTGTAAAACTATTCCTGCATTTTCAAGTAAATAAGAAACCCAGTGTCCCTGTCTCTGTTTCTATGTGCTCAGCATGCTTTTATTTTTTTACTCTTAAACTTTTTGTGCATTAGTTGAAGCCATAATGATGTCTCTTATGAAGGTGTCTGTAAGAATGAAAATGCTACAATGCTACAAGGGAAATGCATCCTTATTTTAATAATACCAGATGATGGAAGATTATAAATCACAGAAGGGATTTCTGACTCCACAGACTAGGAAAACAGTCTGCAGGATCAATGTGCACTATGAATGCAGCTGTGACCTCTAAAAGTAATTGCTGAATCCTGAAGAGCTGCTGCTGTGACAAGGTTTCTCTGTAAGGAGGCACAAGTTGGTGAAGCTCCTTCTGGGTTTTTAACCCTCACTTATAAATAACTCAGGAATAGCACCTAAAATGCTGGATTGAGCCTGGGAACTTCCTTCTTTTCAAGACAAATTTTTAAGTGTGAAAACACATCACTGAAAGTAATTAGCAGGTTTGGGTTGGTTTTTTTTGGTTTTGGTTTGTTTGGGGTTTTTTGTTGTTTTTTTTCTGAAAGATGCTGCGTTCCTTAACTGCTATGTGACAAATGCATGTCTCTTCATCTGTGTGTGAGACACTATACCTCACAAACTAGAGTGAAGGTTTGTGTCTGTATCTTTCTAGATCAAGGTCTTGAGTGTAACTTCTTGCAGACTGATTGCTTTGTGTCCTGAGTTAAAAAAGACAGCTGGTATTATCTCTTGTGTGTTTGAACTCTGAATTCTCAACGTAAAAACTATTTTTTGTGTCTTTGTAATGTATTTTGGCTTGCTTGGGTTTTCTGTGTGCTGATGTATCATAAATGGTAATAACTGGAGAACAAGGAGGAAAGTTTTTTGAGATGAAGTCCAGTTTACTTATTTCAACCTATGAGGCGTCTTCTTCATTGGAGCTTTTCAATCCTTGTAGACCAGAAGTAAATGGTAACTTCAGCTCACACAGGTGTTGTTTTTTGGAAGCAGCTGACTTGAGAACAGGAATATTTTTATAAAAGGACTTGTGCCTTAGACTAGATGTGCTGATAACAGTGAGGGAATCCACAATGGACTGTCTGAATCCATTGTGCTGCAGTGAAGGTTCATCACTGAGTTGTCAACTGCAACAGAGACTGTGTCCAGATAGATGGGATAATTCACAGTTGTTGTCTGATGTAATAACTCCTGTGCTGTATTCAGGTCACCTCAGATGCTCTTTTGAGGCTGAGACATTAGCAAAAGTAACAAAAGGTGTGAATGATGTCACCTGTATTAATAAAAAGCCTGTGTAAAATAGCTGGGAAGTTCTGGAAGAGTAACCAAACTGCAGCTTCATGAGTGTCTGTATTAATAGCAATAGTGTATTATGTTGTTTATTGATCAACAGCAAAACTTTTTCTAAAAACTTGTAATTTGCTATGAAGGGTATGAGACAAGTGGGAAGTCTGTTTTCCTAACTATGGGATGTATTGACAAAATGAGCACTGGTTTGGGATTTCTGTCTACATTTCCACTCCCCCCACCTATTTTTTATCCAGAACTTTGTGTATTATAGTTAAGTTTGAGGCCTGGTATTCTGACCTAATGATGAGGAAACTTGGCTGACTGATGTTCAGCCCTAAAATCTTGCTGTGAGGGGGCAGTAGTGTGAAGAGAAGTGCACTTATATGGGAATTGCCTTGAGTCAGACATAAATTAGGATCCTGGAATCAGTGTGAAAACTAGAAACACAAAAAAAATCTGCTATAAAAAGTGTAATTATGTTCTATTGAAAAAGCAGTACATTTTTATTGCATTGTTTATAAATAGAAGAGGCAAAGTAATCTAGCTAAAACCACCAGTGTTAAAGACATACTACGTTTTATACTGCATTCCCGTTCTCCCACCTTCCCATACACAAACACACACACAGAGAACTTGCGAGCAAGATGAAATTATCTGAATTTCCAAATAAACTTAAAGTCTCAGCTGGATATGCAGAAATCCTAGAGGATATGTAGTATGTGCTCCGCCTTGATCTAGAGGCTGATTCTTGCAAAAAGATTTGAAACTACTGGGCTAAACTCTACTGTCAAATATGGGTACCTAGTTATAAAGCATTTCATAGAAATATTCTGTTGTGCATGAAATAGTGGATCTTAATACAGTCTCCTGGAAGACGGTATTAGCTTCATGAGCTAAAGGGGTAGGTTTCACTTGCAACATTTAATCGTAATATAACTAGTAACCAATGGACTTGTAGTAATTTGTTTACCATATTCTCTTCATGTGGCTTAGAACAAAATAATTTGTCTGATACATATATTTCTACAAGAAGAGATCTGATTTTAAATGTTGGTGCTTAGGATGGATCTTGGGGATTTTCTATGTGAATATTATAAATATGCTTTTAAAATGCATCCAGATTTGAACTATGTACTTACTTTTTTTTAATCAGTACCACAGTTTATATCCCTCCACCTTCCCTTGCTCACTGTCCAAGAAAAAACTTACTGACACTTTCTTGCAGTTCTATAAGTGAATATACGCCCCCATTTCATATTAGCACTCATAGCAAATACTTGGCTAAGTAACATAAAATGGCTGGTTTATTTCTTTTTCATAGGTGGCTAAATGGCCTTCTCACTGGATATCTGGATGGCTTTCACATGTGTGATGTTAATCTACTGCAAATTATGTCTAAAAGACAAACTCTTCATCTGCAAAATATTCTGAGAACACTCCCTAGCTCTGCAACACTATCTGCTAAAACCCTTGTTAATGCCGTTTCTTCCAGTACCAGAAAAGTGATAATATTTTACAACCTAATTACTAGGGGTATGAACATTATATGAAATAATTGTATTCCATTGTATCCCTTATTGTATTCCATCCTTCCACCCTAGTGTTTTGATGTATTCATCATGAGGTGGTGCTCAAGTCCCAGATAATTCTCATTTGGTTCTCATGAATTTTTGGCTTGCTGCCTTGCAAGTTGGATCTGATTTGATGAGTATTGTAATCCCAGTTTTGTAGCACCTTTGTGCCTTAAAACCAGCCTTATTGATTGATGTATGGAGCAAAGAGGGTTCAAAGTGCTGAGTTCACTGGGCCGCCCATGGCTTCTACAGAAAATCTGGGCAGAATATGAAGCATACAACGCATTTTGGGTGCTGCTGAAAAGTATTAGCTGTTGTACCACATTGTCTACAGGCTGTATTTCCTAACAGTGTTGATAATGTGAGGAGCAAAGAAACTTTACAGTTTTATTTCTTTTTCCAAGATGGGGGCTTGTCTTTTTTTGAGAATTAGAGTTGTTTGGGTTTTTTGGGGGGGAAGCGGAAATGGTGGTTGTTTGCTTGTTTATCGGATTGTTTCAGTAAGGACAACATGTATCTTTAGACATAAACCCAAACTAACCAAAATAATCTTTCTTCATAACAGCAAAAGCCCACTGTGGGTATGGACTCTACCTAGTAAATAATTGTGGCACTCTAAGTTATCACATATAATTAACAAAGAATTACTTTTCTGCTGCTTCCATGCAATGCATGGAGGTTCTCCTCAAATAACCCACTGGTTATCCTTGGCATCCTGCTAGGAAGTGGAGCTTCAGGATTGCAACTCCAACCACCATTATCACATAGATTCTGTGTCCTGCAAAGTACCTTTATGTTGCATATTACACTTTAGTAGATGTTTAATGTGCAGATAGTGAGAGCAGTCTATTTTTAGTTTGGTTGTCAGCAAAAGCTTGCTTCAGCTGTCTACTTTGCCAAAACATTCTTCAGGCATACATGTGAATGTAGTACTAAATTATCTTCCTGTCCTGAACAGCTTGGAACTAGGTCCTGAACTATAGCTTTAGTATACCTCACATAAAATAAGAAATGTTTGGGATTTAGAGCTGCAGTGTATTTTTCTATTGTTAAGCCAACTACAAAAAATATTTTTAAATTCTTTGCCTAAAAAGTGTAACAGCACTGCAGAAGTATGGACAGTAGTTGCATAGAGTGCAGAAGTTTTATGCTACAAAAAGTAAAGCTCTTGACCATACTTGTACTTAAAGCATGGAGCAGTAGCTATAAAAAATTAGTGGTTTCTGGCCTGCAGTTCTGTGTGATAAAACAGGGATAATTGAGTCTTACAAGGCAAAGGCACATGGGATATCACAAAAGCACTTGGGACAGGGAGTCTGTGCACACAGGAGGCTCTTGATCCGTTGTTCCTGCTGAAGCAGTCAAAATCATAACACAGAGGCAGAAGCAATGGTCCTACATCTTGAATGATGTGTCAGCCCAGCATTGTGAGGGGAGATGTTTGTAGAGGTTTGTTACGAACAAAGGAAATCCACTTACCCTTTCCTTTTCCTTTTGTTTTAATCTGTGTTGTCAGGATCAAGGTGACACAGTGGGCTTCAGTGCTACTGGTTTTTATCTTCTGCATGATATACATCAAGCTGGGTACAAGCACGGGTATAGGTCTTACTTCAGATGGATCTCTTTACTTTTATGTTGCTGTTGGTGGGATAAGGTTCAAGCATGCTTTTGCCTTGACAGAATTATTTCAAGGCCCAGCAATTAGTGCCTCGTAACTGCATGGAATACCTTACCCATTCCAGAAAACACATGGGAAGAAGGGAAAATTGTGTAGCTGAAATTAAAGTACTGCTGTTCTTCAGGCCAAAGTGACTGCATTATGTGACAATGATTGATAGCTTCAGTAACATTTTTACAGCCTTATCATACAAAATGTGCTTTCTTCCCATTTTGCTTCCTTGGACTGGTGTAATAATTTTTCATTGAGAGGCCAGAGGAAAAGTACACAGAATATTTGTCAAATTCACCAGAACACTTCTTTCCAAATGAGCCTGTTCACAGTTTATCTGGGCTTTGCATCCCCTCTAAAAGTGATCCACTTAGAAAGGCCTTGAGAAGGATTTGAATTCATCTTTCTTTCACCTCAGCTTAAGCCTAGGCTTTTTAATTCCATTATATACCTTTGCCTGACAACAATGATAACTTTTGGGAACATAAAGTAGAGGTAGTAAACTTTTATGGATCTAATCAACATTTTCCTTTCCTTCCCCCACCCCCACCCCCCCCAACCCCATCTCTTATGGGAGCCTGCAGGAGATTTAACAAATTTCAGAAGTGCAGGGAGTAAAGCTGATGTAAAAACATTTACTGCAGAAACAAGGTATGATCCATTAATTACCTGATGAATTATTGTAAGAAGCAGTTATTGGTTCATGGAAATAAATGCTACCCAACCAAAATGGGGAATAACTGACACCTTTCCCTGCATGGTTACAAATAATTTACTAAAGTGAAGGATAGAAAACAGAAAAGAAATTATATTTATTGACTGTAATGCTTAAATGAGACTCTGTGAAGGATGTTTCCTTCAGATTTCCTGCATAAATCATCATCACTGTAAGAGTTAGTGATTTTTAACAGTCTTCTCCCAAAAGCAGAAAAAGAAGACAGGGAGAAACTCTGGCAATAAAATACTTTTAGAACCAGAAGTAGTCATCTGATTAGCAAGGTCGTGGGGATGCTCTGTTAAGACTTCATTTGTACTGAAGGTAGTAATAAGTGTATGGGTTTTTCTGGCTTAGTCACAATGAAACTTCCCCACCACCTTAAAAGAGCAATTCGGTATAATATCAGTTGTATTTTGCTAGAAGGGCATGATTTCTAACATCTAGAATGCTAGCTGATGTTAAGAATGTTGAGGATGACTACCCACAAGGTGTTGGAGAAATGGCCACTGTGCCAATTACACCATTCTATTCTTATTATACAGCTCAGTTATGCCTGACACCAATTTGCTCCTTCCAAAACTAGCAGAAAGGAGTGTTTAGTAATGACAATCATTTGTCCATAGCAAAAGCAGGTGAGCACAGATCATATTGCTGCTTATAGAAATACATGCACATGTAGAAGATGCTTGTCTGATACTCGTCAAAGAATCATTAGTGTGAGGGATGGGGAATAACAACAAGGGTGCACTTCATTTTGCAGGTTCTAAGGACACCATCTATCACTGTTAGCACAGATAAAGTAGCATAGGAATGGCAGATTTAATCAGTAACATTCCTTTAATGGTCATAAAAATTATTTATTATATTTTACATAATTATAATGGATGTGTAACTTTAAAAATAACGGAAACCACAAACATAATTCATGTTCGAAGTAAGTAGGAGTCTTGGATGTGCCACTTCTCTGTGAAATCCTGCATTTAATTAAAATGTGGAATTTCAGACTCTGCAGGTGTTGGATTATTGTAAAGATAACGTTTCTCTTTATACACAATTAATGGTGATGAAATGACCAACGTTTGAACTTCTTTTAGCTCCTGTTAATGTTTGGAGTAGCATGTATGCACCAAATGAAGATGATGACTTTAAGTGTTTGTTCTCCAAGGATATCTCTAGGGAAATGTCTACTTCTGTAGCTGTTGTTAGTCTTTAAAAAATGACAGAATTAATTTGAGCGACAAGCACTACTGTTTCAGAATTTCTAAAAATGCATTTACATTGCAGGAATTGTTTCTAACACCGTCTGAAAGACAATAGATGTTAACTTTAAGTATTTCTCCAAGGACTTTCCCCCTACACCTATTCTTCTGACATATTGTAGGTCATTGTTTGCAACAGTATGCTGAATGTCAATTTATGACTTTTGTCATAACCCAATGACATCTAACAGCTACACACAGAAAGCCTCACCCTGGATGAGACACAGATTGAACTGCCCTCTACTCTGACTTGAAGCAGAGCTGTGTTTATGAGTTGTGTTTTTTTCTGGAAAACATTTATTTTCAAATGCTTGTGCTGCTCAGTACACTCCTGTTCTGACTGGCAGAAGGCATGTAAAATAAATACTAGAAAAATTATACTAGATTTATCTAGTTAAGAAAGCACTGCAATATCAATGAAATCACTTCAAGCAACATTCTTCAAGACTGTATGTCTTAATGCAGAATGGTCAAGGTCTACAAGAAACATCATGGCCAGCATGCTGGATTCCTATTACGATGTCACTACACAGCACAGGAAAGATTTAGAAATGTCTTAAATACGTTTGCCCCATGTTTCATCTCAAACAATATCTCACAGCCAAAAGATTTTTCATGTATCTTGTACAGAATCCCTTTCATAAGCAGTAGTTGTTCCATTTACATTGTGATGAAGTACTTTGAAGCAGCTTGTGTATTAATTTGGGTTCTGCTTCCATAGGTCAACTTATACTTACTGATATAAATAACACTAACAGAAGGAGATGGAGGCTACACAATAGATTTAACTTCTTTTATGAGACTGGAGATTGCCTAAATTCTACTTGTCTTTTTTACAACCACATTTTCAAACCCTGTAAGAAGCTGACTGCCCAAACACTCATATTTAGACTGGAATAAAATCACACAGAAATTTGATGTCCTTGTAGGGAAAGGCAGTTCTTTCGCTGAAATTTTTCAGTTAATTAACTGTAATAAGCAGTTGTCTGGAGTCATTCATCACAGTCAGTTAGAAATGTAGTCTTACAACACCTACGTAATGTAAATTTTTTAATTTTCCCTCTACTTTTGACTTGATCACCATTTGCTTGAATCTGAGCAGTGTTTGTTGATGGGATTTAAACAAGTCCCAGGAAACATTCTGCAGTGTTTCGTTAGCTGATGGCAACAAGAGTAGTGTAAATATGTCCACAGTAAACTTAGTTTCTTTTCTCTTTTTTTTTTTTGTTTTTAATTTTTATTTTGTTTTTTTAACTGGAAAGAATGAGCAGCACCCCATTTTTTCAAAAGTTACTCCAACATGGTTCTCAAATATTATTCCAGCCAAGGAAGGCACTAAGGAAAGTTCAGAATCACTAAGAACACTTAGAAATGCCTACTAAATCGAATCATTAGGTTATTTCCATAAACTGTAAATTCAAATATCTGAATTACAATAAAACAAGCTGGTTATTGTTCAGATTTTGAATGTTTGCTTTCCCATATGCTTAGCTTAAAGTTCAAAATTAAATACAGTCCTAAAACTAAAAGCTTTTTTTTTTTTTTTTAGTGGCAATACATTTCCAATAACAACAGATCCTTAAAAAAAAACAGAAAGAAAAAAACTACCTACAGTTGTCCTATCTGTGGCTTCTTTTCCTTTTTCCTTTTTTCTTTTTTTAAAATTCTTTTCTTTTTTTCCCCCCCTTTTTTCTATGCACATTAGATCTTTTAATATCCTACAGGTAAAGAACATACCCAGGGTAATCTGAATTTTTAAAGCTGTCACAAGAAAATTTAAATAAAAGGAAATGTTAATTTACTTGGAAAGAAGATGTATCATAATGCTATTTTTTTGATAATATCAAAAACCTGCTGCAGGCTGGAGACTCTTATTTTGGCATTGAATGAATCCACATTATCAACATATGGCATTTGAACACATGGCAGTAATGTGACATAATTGTGAGTAAGTGGGAAGTTCAGGTTGCTTTAAGATGCATATTCACCTTCTTTAATGACACAACTGTTTTCAAGCCCCATTTTAGGAAATAGTGAACAACATTAAACACCATGGAATACTGTAGAAATCTAAAATATAATGGTTTCGCATTAGTAAGATGTTTCTACTGACAGTACAATCTAGGTACTGTTAACAAGATTGACAGGACAGCTGCAGAGTAGGACTGTGAGCATCACCTTAGAAGTCAAGTGATATAAGATATTGTCTTGCTTGTTCTAGTAAAGTGAAGATTCAGAGGTGATTTTGGTGCTTATTTGAGTTCTATCAGCATAGTAAATGTTAAAAGGGGAAAATTTGCTAAGTAAAGTTGGCCCAAAAGCTCATATATAAAAGTTGTCTATCAGTAAACAAACACTGGAGATTAGGCAAACATCCGTAAGTTGCCGTAGGGCAACCAGGTTCTGCAAAAGTATTCCCTTCAAAGCAAGAGCATGAAAATATTTCCACTATAAAACTCCACCTTAAGAAGGGACTTGTAAGGTAAATTACCATGGAGGAGACCGAACTTGATAACTAAATCAGTGTCTTCCACTGCTCCTGTAACTTATGGAAAGACCTCTATGAGCAAACTTAGGTTGAATCCTTGGGCTCATTCTTTGGTAATTTACACTAAGAAAACTTCTGAATCGTACAAATGGTTGAGCTCTGAGATGTGAATTTGATACTGAAATGTAGGCACTTAGATATGTTTTCAGAAATACTGATGAATTTTTGGTGGCTGTTTACTGATCACTGCAATCATACATGCAATAATTAGGTCATTAGATACATAGGTAATGAAACTTAAATTAGATAATTAAACTTAACTGCCTATAATTCCATTCCAACACACATTATCATTCAGAAATAAATAAGCATTAAAGTGATGGATTAATTACAAAGATTTCATACCACAGGTGTTTAGCAGATTCACGTAAGATTTAAAGGAAAACATAAACTTCAATCTAGCATAATGTTAAAGTACTTTTGAAACAGACTGATCAGTTTTAAAACAATTACTCCCTTTTTAGAGTTAAATGTGTATGTGCTCCACTAAACCTCAGAAGAAGCAGGGACTTGTGGACCCACAATGTCAATTGAAACTATCTTGGAACTAGCCCCTGTGCCTATTCTATGCTTTTATTTCTTAACCTGCAACAGAAACAATTTCAGAACCCTGACTAACAGCAGTCTGAGTCAGAAACAAAATTAAATCTTGTAGTATAATGGAATGCTGATTAGAATTTCCTCTTCTTATGTTATTCTTATGTTTACTGTCTTGTAAAAGATAGTATATTCCTATTAATTTGCACTGAGAATTACTCGGTCTGTTAAGTTCAGAGTTTTACATTTGTGCTGTGAAAGTTTACCACAAAATCTCAAGTAATGACAACAGAACAATTATTTTAAAAGGAGAAAAAAAATCAAAAATATCAAACCACTTCTGCCTTCATTAACAGTTTTTCTTCAGTTTTGGTTGTGGTTTTGTTTTTCTTTTTAAATTGGAAATTGTTTATGAGGCATCTGCTGATAACACTTGAGTACAAACTCTCTGCTATAATGTTACCTGTTTAAACCCCTGTCCATTAATTATTGATAAATAACAGAGACTTTCACTTATTTACACAAATCTGATACAAACAAGGTATTTAATCACTTTCCATAAGAAATAATGACTGTATAAATTGCCTATGTATTTGAGCTTAGATGGTGGTTGATAGATAGACCAATCAATCTTACATTCCCTATGGATTGCAGCAAGCTGTGTACAGGAGACTTTTTTCTTTATCTGTGGCCCTGACTGCAAACAATGAATTATAGTATGTGCAAATGAATGGTAGAGTTGCACTTGATTGATGGAACAACGGGCTAATTTTAGTAGCAGTGGATTTGTGCCTTCTAAGTTCATGATACAGCACCTGCCGTTAAGGGGTGCTTTGTTTTTCATTCCCCTTGGAGAAGATCTAGATGTGGAATAGCAAACTGTTCATCAGATGTTCCTTTGTGGTCCAAAATCTGTGTAAAATTTTGAATATTTTGTAGACTCCTCCTGGGTATATGCTTTGAATGGACATCACTAAAAAAGCCCTTCTTTTTTTTTTCTCCCATTAATCATCATTGGTATGCAAAGATGCTGTAATATCTTAGCATCATATGATATCATACATCCTCTGTAATAAGCAAGGCTGCAATAGAATAGCTGTTGAGTAGTGAAGGTGGGACTAGTCAAGGTAGTCATCAGGGACCATACTTGCAACAACTGTGCAAAGACATTCAAATCAGTGGCTGTACAGTAATATATCCCGTAGAAGCCTGGTACTGGTTAAGATCCATTGCTACAGAAGGTCACCGTAGCTTTATGAAAACAAGCTAAAATGAATAGCAAGACATTTCATAAAGGAAAATAAGTGTCAGTACAGAAGTGCTAAGTACATTCTGCACAAGGAAAATCTGATCCAAGGAAGTTTTCGCATTATATTCTTGTTCCATGCTAAGTGAGAGCTTGTCATCTCAGAGCTAGACACTGGTGTTTCTTAGAAAGCTACCTCATTCTCAGTTTCACTATGAATTCCTTCTCATCTGCTTACTTTATGTCTTTATTCTTAACAACTTATTTCTCTAGCTCTGTATCGCTACTTGTACGTCAACAGAGCACGTTAGTCCTCAGCCCTATAATTTTCTATGTGCCTGTACCAATAACAATGTAAAGCTAGAGGCCTGTTTTGATGCTGATTATCCAGAGAAAGTGTGTAAGAATTTCAGAATGAAAATGTATCATGACTTGAAACAATGTGGTGCAAACTACTTGGTTTTCAAGCACGGTCATTAGCTGTGTAGGGCACTGAATGAAGCAGCATGTTTTGTTTCTTTGCAGATGTTTTCTTTAAAATGAGGTAGCTTATCTTTTGCACCAGAAATTCATCGTATTTTAAATTCCAGTTCTGAATCGTCACTGTTCACTGTTGAAAGAACAGCTAATTAATGTCTTGCATTATAAGGTGTTGTTCCACCTCCTTTATCTCCATTTCCATCTCCTGTAATGTCAGTGTCAAGTTATGCATACTTCTCTTTTGCTATATTTGATGTATGAAGATGGTTTTGTGTTTAATCAGCAAATGCTTAAAATACCAAGATAACTCATCTGAATTACAAGTGCTGCAAATATTTGCAGGGTTTTTTTGTAATATTATTGTTCATGAGAAGATGCTTTGGTTTCTAACCCTAAACTGTATTATTACAAGAAAAGTAGCCCACTTAGAAAGATCAATATTTTCTGTGTTTTCTGACATGTTTTCCCACTAGGACAAAATGTACTCCAAAAGCTACAGCTAGTAAAAAAAAATGACAGCCCATCAGCTTAATGAAGCTAGTCTTTATTAACACAGTTTTTACACAACTTTATTCTTTTTCCCCCCTAGTACCTAATTTACATCACCTAAATCAAGAATAGTGCTGGGAACTACTCATAGTACTGCCTATATTTACCTTTATTTACTTACTATGAAGCTCAGATCACAGTCACAGAACCACAAAATCACAGAACGGTTGAGGTTGAAAGGAACCTCTGGCACTTATCTGATCCACCCCCACTGCTCAAGCAAAGTCACCTACAGTAGGCTGTCTAGGATGATGACCAGACAGCTTTTGAACATCTCCAAGGATGGAGACTCTACATCCTTTCTGGGCAACCTGTGCCGTGTTCAGTAAAAAAGTGTTTCCTGATATTGAAATGGATCCTTCTGTATTTCA
Source organism: Falco rusticolus (assembly GCF_015220075.1). Classification (NCBI taxonomy): domain Eukaryota; kingdom Metazoa; phylum Chordata; class Aves; order Falconiformes; family Falconidae; genus Falco; species Falco rusticolus. The sequence goes on from NC_051210.1 coordinate 9,332,622, forward strand.
GTTTGTGCCCAGCTCTTTCATTCACATGTTTCATACAATCTTCCATCAGAACAGGGAACAATCATTTGAAAAACAACAAAAACTTGGGTTTGAACACTGCAGTAAAACAGAGTAAAAGGAGAAATACTGACGTTACTGCTGATTTGGCTATTTTCTGCTGTGGTCCTCATCCTTATATATGCACATCCAAATCCAAAACAGGTCCTGGCTTACACTCCCTATTTCTGGAATCTGCAAACTCATCCAACTCTTTCCAAGTAGGCTAGAGCCTAGGAAAGTGAGAAATCCTTTTGTTCAGAGAACCTGAGAAACATAAATACCATGGGAATAGGAAATATGAGTGCACGACGAATTTATACTCTTTCTGTCTTCCCCCATGCCCACAAGTGTGCTGTTCGAATAACAGTAGACAATAGTTAAATTGCTTGGCTTTTCTTTTTTTTTTGCTCTTCAGTATTTAGGACTACAAAACAGATGTGTTTTGGGGCAAGTTCAGAGACTGTGCCATATGTTTTCTGAGAACGTCCATTTTTAAATATCTAAGAATTAGAAGTCCTGAAGTTGTACTTTGAAATGCCTTAAGGAAAGGCTGAGGTTTTACTTCAGCTGCTTTCTCTGTCTCCAGTCTGAGAAAAGTGAAAACAAAAACAACAAAAAAAACCCCGAAAAAAACCAAGAAGAACTGGTTACATGAAAGGGACTAGCAGAAGTTTTTCTTCTTTCTCAAAGGTGAACACAAATAATTGGCTCTGTTTCATTCTAATCATTAAACCCTGACCTCTGGACAGCCCAGCAGATCATGACAGACATTTTCTTGTTTTGCTTTGAAATGTTCTTATTTCTCAGTCAGACACTTGAGAAAATTATTCTGTTGTGCTTGTAAAAGCAGCAGTGTAACTGGACAGTCTTTTCCAGTCCATTTATCAAACTGCTTTTTGCTCTCCTTTTGAGGCTAGCTTCAAGCAATATTTAGTTCTGTGAATATGAGTAATACTCATGGGAATGAAGATCTTTGCATGAACAAAGCTGTGTGCTTGTTCTTATTTTAGTTCTTGTATGTGCTGTTCTGAACAGTAAGCCTTTTCTTCCAGAGGTCACCAAGATGAAGAAAGCTGAAATAAATAGCCATATGCATTGGAACAGCCTTTCACCCTAAGGTGCTAGAGTGATCAGAGGAGTGGAGCTGAATGCTAAGTATAGCTGTGGTTTCTTCACTAAGAGGAAAGGTTGTGATGAAAAAAAAACCCACCTTAAAAGTGCAGAAAATACAGCTATTAAGCCTACTGATGCCAGTCATATAACTTTGTAAGGCCTGTTTCTGAGGTGCTACTATTACAACTGCAGTACAAAAAAAAGGTAGGATTAGATACACATCTTTGACTTGGTCAGGTTGCAGCACAGTCCTGAGCCTTAAAATTGCTTCTAAGGCTGCAATGATTCACACCACAAAAACAGAGAGCTACCCTTGGGGAACTGCAAGCTTTTTAAAACCGCACTATTGCTTTTACTTGTACAACACTTCATATATCATGGTTGAAACCTTTGAGGTAGCCAAGGGTCTTTCATGGCAGTAGAAGTCTAAATTTGAAGGGATTGGTGAACCGTTTCCTTTCTTAAGTTGCTTTCCCTCCCCCAAAGTCTGACTGTTCACATCAAAGTAGTTGGAATGGTTTCTACTATGAAAGCACTTGGACTTTCCTGTTAATGCTGCAGCTTATGCTCCATTCAGGGCTTTAGTATAAGCTTGAAGAAGACGTTATTTTCCTGACTTACAGTATGTTCATCTTGGGTTCTTGTTTACAGTAACTATGTATAGAAATGGATTAATAATCTGCAGCCCATCTAGCTTTCTCTTTTCACTTCTAGTATCATTAGCATGCAGTTTACATATACAAAGTCTGACTGATAGTTCGGAGTATGTAGGTTTGAAAGTTATCTGACAGTTGAGAGAGGAGGGGCACCTCACTCTCTTCTGTAAGTGATTCTTAACTGACAGTAAACTTGTGCAATGTTGATGTTTACAATTTCTGTGCTGCAGAGGGAAAGATCAGTTCACCAGCTTCATTCTTCCAGTACATATGGCTATACAGTGGGATGAAGAAAGGTATGATTGTATGTGACTGATGAGCAAAAGCTAGAGAAATTGTTAGCTGACATTTAAGAAAGCCAAAAATTCCCTAAGTCCTCATTGTAAGTGTACATCCTGCAGACAAGTGGAGGGTTAACTTTACTTTCACCAACACAAGTTTTATGAAGTGAGACAAAGGCAGTTGCGTGACCTTCATGCCTTCAGATGACTTTTTCATTCTTTTTCTGTGGATGCCAAATACTTTTCAAATTCTGGCAAATATTTTTGCCAGAATTAGTATATTTTCCTCCTTAAAAATCTTTCCCTGAAAAAAACACCTCATCCAACCTTTTTGTCTCCTCATGGGTCAATGGACCAACAGGAACTAATTTTTAAAAAGTAAAGGAGGCAGAATTCTGTTCCTGTTTCAGCTGACTTTCCACTTCTTCCTTTTATATGCATAACAGTTTGTAACAGATGTGAGTCATTGTTTCTTTGATGAACTTGGCTGATAGTACAAGCCAGAGAAGGTCTAGGTCTGCTATAGCTTAGGCAGGATCTGCAACATCATTGCAAGAGAGTGAACTTTGTTGAACTGACGGTCCTTTTGCCAAGAAGTGGGTTATATGGACCTTATCTTTTCTGGTACACTAGAATCCAGTTTAATCTTTCCCTGTTGAGTGGTGCTTTCCAGTACACTGTAGTCAGCTACAGTAACCAGACAGAGAGAAGCCAGTGCCGTTTTCTCAGCTCTCGTTCTTTTTCTTTCTATCTGTAGCTGGACAGCCTTAAACATCTTTGATTTTAAGAATTATCTAAGAAGAAGAATCTGTAGTCTGTAGAGTCAGAAAGAGCTGGGAGAGTATTTTTATCTCTTACAGATTGTATTTCGCTTCATCTGTGCATCATTGTTAAGGATAAACCACCTTTGGCTACCAAACTGTAACTACCCAAGTGCTTTGAATCAGTGAGCAAGTGCTGTGGTGGGGTAGGGTATTAAAGGAAATTTTGCAGTAGCATAGACTTCCAGCTATGCTTCTGTCTCTGAATATCTGTGCTGGTTCATGTTATAGGAAATGGGGTGAACCAGATCTCGTTTCAGTCAACTGTTTAAAATATGCTATGCTGGAACTCTGATTCTATGAAAAAGAAAGGTTTTCTAAAGGTTTGAGCAGAAACCTCATGAAAAGAGGGTAAAAAGCTGCCATCTGTCAGTTTTCTTCATTCTCGCTCTTTTTTCACTTTCCTGCAAATGGTGATGTATGGGTATTGCAGCTAATTAAGAACACCCAGCTTCTTAAACAGAAAGCATCTTGTTATCAGTTGAACCAGTGTTGCCTATCTCCTTTTTCATAATGTAGCTGGTATTAGAACTTCCAAGCAACTTATTCAAGGCAAAAAGACTAATCGAGAAAGACACAAATATTCTTAAGCCAGCTTGATACCAACGACTATTAACTAAAATAAATAGACCTTTCATTATCTAAAACCTAACTGTGTGAGCTTGAGTGCCAGCTTTGAAAAGATTTCTGCCATTGTACGGAAATATTTCATAATAATTTCTTTTCTTTGCTTGCTTCTCTCTCCATCTCTTTGCTTTTACTCATTCAGTGGATTATCAAAGTCCTAATGAAGCAGTAATAATTCTAAGATTTTTGTAATGAACCGCATGAGGAAAGCAATTAAAATGTTTTAACTTCTGCTGATTTTAATTCATCCAATGCCTGACATGAAATCTGAAGTTGGAGTCCGCTCAAGATCATGAGGAAAATGATTGCTTTTAAGGTACTATTGTACAAAATCAGTGAGTGTTTAGTAGAACAAAGTCATTTCTTAGAAGAAAACTGAATATTTTGAATAGAGAATTTGTGAAATGTTCTGTAAGTCTGATAAATAGTGTCTTCAGAGGCTGTTTTCTAACATTGAGAATTAGGTAACTCAGAAGATAAAGTCTGATTTGTTTTGTATTTGTTTTATCTGTGGATGAGCACAGAAGAATGTTTTGTATTTTGTATTTCTATTTTTAATTTGTTTTGTATTTGTAATTTGCTTTTACAGTATCAAATATCTTTTTGGCAACTGTTCAGCACAAACGATTTGACCTTCTCCCATACTCATATACATGAAAACCTTCTGTCAACTGTGTTTTCTGTATTTTGGCTGAGGTCTCAAGGTGTCAGTCTTTGGCATAACTGGTTGACCTGTACCTTGTGCATAGAGGAGTTGCGTGTCTGAGTGTAAATTGACCACAAAGGATAGTCATTTCCTGGGTGGATGGTTTCAGACACCTTTAATAATTACTGAACAGGGTTGGGGAATAAGCAGCAAGTTTCTTTCTTTCTTTCCTTTGTTTTCCTATCCCCAAATTTCATATCAACTCTTCCAGCCAGTGATAACTCAGAACTACAAAATCATAGAAAGGTTGAGGTTAGAAGAAATATCTGGAGGTCATCAGCTCCATCCCTCCCTTTTGCTCAAGCAAGGAAGCCTAGTCTGTTGCCCAGCACCACATCCAGCTAACTTTTGAAACTTCCAAGGATGAAGAATTTAAATCCTCTCTAGGCAATCTGTTGCAGGGCTCAATCACCCTCAAAGTAAAAAAGGGTTTCCTGATGTTCAGATAGAACGTCCTGTTTTTCAGTTTGTGCCCATTGCTTATTGTCCTGTCATAGGCACCACTGAAGAGTTCTGTCTTCCTTGCACCCTTCTTTCAGGCATTTGTATACATTGATCAGATATTCCCTTAGCCTTCTCTTCTCTAGGCCAAACAGCTGTAATGCAGCCCAGGACACTGTTAACCTTCTTTGCAGCAGGGGCACCTTCCTGGGTCATGTTCAGCTTGGTGTCTGTCAGCATCCCCAGGTCCTTTTCTGCAAAGCTGCTTTCCAGCCAAGTGACCCTAACATTTATTGGTGCCTGAGGTTGCTCCTCCCCTGGTACAAGACTTTGCAGCTTCACTTGTCGAACTACCTCAGGGCTGACTTTTCATGAAGAAGTTTGGAAACAGTCATGATGTTGAAGTCTGATTGTAATAGAAGTTTCTTGTCTCTTACTCAGAATTAAGTTTTGAAGTGCCATGTTTTTGTGCTGCTTCATTGTCTAAAATTCAACTCTTTTTCCAACAGAGCTTGCTAGAGAAATCTAGCCCTGTGGAACAGCCATTAGAAATAGTTGTCTGCAGAAATTTTATGCTATTTTTTTTTTTATGCTAGATTTTTCTTTGTGTGGAAAGCCAACATAATTTCTCTACTTTAAACCTAAAAATAATGAAATTGCTTTCTTTCCTTCTAACGAGTTAAAAGCCTGATGCAGCTGTAAAGATGAAGTGTTGCCTGCCAGCCAAACATTAACAAGAATGATGCTTTATAAAAAGTGGAAGCTCTAATAACAGTCTTTTATGCAAGTAAGTGATTGCATCTCATGGTTGCCTGAAGGCAAAGCAGAAGAGAGGAAAATGTTAGCACAGAATTCTAAAAAAAATAGAGGAAAAAAATATTTTTACCTTTGTGAGGGACATTTACCAATAAACTGGAAGACAGTGTGATATTTATAGTGCTGACATATCGGGGCAGAAGTTGTGATTCTGGTGAACTTTTTGTAAGGTGCTCTGTATGCTGTGTAGTCATGTTTGTTCCATCCAGGAAGATGTGTACATCTGATTTTCTAAAAACTAAGTACATCTTTTACTTAGATTGTACCACCTTTGCACTGTGTTTAGGGAATTATTTGCATTCGTCAGGTCTCAAAACAATGTTCTCATGTTCATGCTCATACAGCTGTCAGTGGTTTCCATGGATTTCCTTTGTTTGGAGGAGGTATTCTCCTATAAAGAAATGCAAAGGTAATGGATAATAAAAACTGTTACTGTCTCTGACTCTGCAGCTTGGCTGTATCTCATGGCAGATACTAAGAACTGAGATTTGTGCCCAATCTCTGTTAATCAAAACAATCATGGATGATCTTGCAATATTTTGCAGACAGTGGCCATAAAGACTATCTGCAATGAGCTGAACAAAGTAGTTGCAGGAAAAACTTGTCAGATAAAATACAGTGTAGACAAAAGTAAAGCAATGTAACTGTGAGAAGAACAATCCTGATGTCACCTCCAGAGGGATGGGTTATTACGGTTGTTGAAGAATGAGGTCTTGGAGGTATGACAGCTGCTGGCACAAAATGACTGTGCTCAGTAACCATTAAGAAGTGTATTGATTAGAAGTTAAAAGGAGAGAGAGAATGAAATCATGCTGCTATTTAAATCTCCCATATGCCCAGATCTTGAATACTTCAAGACACTGCACCTCAAAAAGGATATATTATAAACAGAAAAAGACTAAGAGATTGGCAACAATCATAATCAAAAGTATAGAGCAATTAGGTAGTTAGGACTATACACGCTGTAGAAGGTAGCAGAAAATGGATGTCTGTTATAGACAGTAGTCTACAGACAACAGGGCCTGTGCCCCTCTCACTGGAGAGAGGCGTCTGCATGGAAATAGTGAAACTGAGCTCAGAAGAAGGGTAAGGAGAAGTGGTTTAGTGTTTGTCTTTGTTCCTCACTACACAAATCTGTTTTATATGGCAGTAAATTAAATTTATGCTCCCCTAGCTAAGTCTGCTTTGCCCACAACAGTAACTGGTAAGCAATGTCCCTGGTTTTACGTTGATGCATGAGCTGTATAACACCTTTTTATCCCTATATTCTCTCCCTATCCTGCTGAGCATGGGGAGTCTGTGACTGGGTGGCTGGAAGTCTGGCCATCATCTGGTCAACCCACCACAGGTAGATATGCCATTTTATTTGTTGTATCAGCACCATTTAAGAAATCATGGTGTTATGTATGAAAAGGGAAGATATGTCTCTATTATACATCTGCTGCTGACCAATGTCAGGGATAAGAGTATCTCTGTCGGATCTTGTCCTCTTAAAATCAATTATCTTAATACAAAACATTTTTGTAACTGCATATCCTGAAATCCTGTGGGAAAAAATTGTTTGTAAGCAAGGGTCTTGTTTTCATCCATAAACAGCTTTCAAAACTTATTTAAACTTCCTGCATGCTAGACAAAAAGCAAAAAATACTGCAAATAAAAAACAGATCCTTTATTTTTCAATACTTAAAATGCTTTTTTATGCTCCATCTAGCTTTTCCAGTAGTTTACACACTTTGCTAAACAATGTGCTCAAAGCAGATTTTCAAGAGGGCTATTTAAAAAAATTCTCATGCATAATCTTAGTCTTGTGAAAATATGATTATCGTTCGGTATTGTTAATGAGTAAAGAATTCAGGCCTCCCTTCAGAACAGAAGAATTATACATTATACATTCACCATCATATAAATGAAGCAATGTAACACAGCTGAGTTGGTTTTGTGAAATAGCTGATCTAAAAGGCCTTAAGCAAATCAATATTTATATTTTTATCCTTTAATTATAAAGAATAAACCACAAAAAGCAATGCATAAATAATATTATAAACTTTAATTTGGAATCATTTGTGAATGAGCTGATAGTCTGGGCTAATGGCTAATAAAACCAATGGGACCCATCCTGTATATTGCTATTTGTATCTACTTGAAAACATGGAATTATTTTTCTTTTCTTAATGGATCCCTCTTCTGGGAAGAACTGCATAGAAAATTCCTAAAAAACCTGAAGTTTTCTTCATTTTCAGGTAATATGACTGAAAACAGAAATGTATTTTTCATTCTACCATTAAAATTACATATAAGAAAAATAGGAGGCAATTGTGGAAGGCCAGGTAATACATGTAAGGTTATCTACCAGGCCAGTGGAGGAGTTCAGAACAGAAAGTGTTCCTCTGGCATCCCAGTCCAGTGGTCCATCCATTTCTATATGATATCTACTTTTACTTCAGTGCAATTCCATTGACTGGTCCACTTAAGTTAAGCTATTCAAGGAACACACAAAATCTTTTGCTGCTTCAAGTGTCTCATCATAGCTTTTTATGCATTTCAGAGCCTTCCAGAATTGTATAGCAGTTGCAGTGGGTTCAGGTTGGGGAAGAACCCTACCACTGAGGTAATCTGGTTTGGAAGAGGTCTTTTACAGTTAAAATTATCCACAAAATAAAGATCATACCCTAACTGCCATGGTACTTTGAGTAAAGCTTTGTACATGGACATGCTTATAAAGAAAGCTGCAAACAACTGACATCACTTTCCAGTGGAAACTCTAATGGAACTACTTCAAAGGAATATACTAGTTTCATTGCATTTGTTGGAGGAAATGGAATGCTGTGTTAGTATTGTTGTTTTATACTAGCTCTTTCCACATGTTATATACAAAGATAGTATGTATTCCAGCTGGTGTCTGAAACTTAAGTGAAAAGAAAAGCCCAGGAGAAGAGCTCTCTGTTAGCATCTCATGAAAAGACAATTAAAGAGATTCATAAATTAAACATAATTAATGTCTGCATCAGCCATATTTGTGTGCATCCCTTTCACACATCTTTAACATGTGAAAATGATTCCCCAGTTTCACACAGGACAAGAGTGACCTCATTCTAATCAGTAGCTTGCAATAATGGGTGCATTGATTTCCAACAAGATAAAAAAGTTTCTACATAGGTTCTGGATGTTGTATGTGTTCTTCTTAATGAGCAGACATAACTTTGGAAATAAAATTCCCTGCAGTAGACACTTGACTGGGGCACTTGAACAGTGTGCCTAGGAAGGTGGGAAGTGGAGCTCAGTGAGACTAGCCAACAGGAGGAGATGGTGGGCAAGCTGACCCATCTTCAGCTTAGATGAGAGCTTTCCACTTGCAGGATGTATAGCACACCCTTTGGACACAGTAAATCATAACTGTGAATGACATCTTGTTACAGAAGTAGGAAGCTACCCACAACCTCCTTGCATTGCCCTCAGAAGTCTGACTGAAACTTGAAAAAGCTCTATTTCAGACTTGAGAGAGCAGTAATTCGTTACTGTACATGTTTATTCTCTTGTAGTTTTTGCTTTTCCTTATTGTTGTAGTGCAAGGGTGTTTACCTATTTGATTAATTGTTTGAAGTTGCAAGGATTAACTGATAGTGTACCAGATGAGTTGGTGTTGTGATTTAACCCTGGCCGGCAACCAAGGACCACACAGCTGCTTCCTCACTCCCCCTTACCCAGAAAAATGGGGAGGAGAATTGGAAAGGAATGTAAAACTCAAGGGTTGAGATAAGAACAATCTAATAATTTAAACAGAATAAAGAGGTAAGAACAACAATAATAACAATAACAATTATAATAATAACAAAATGGAAAGGTGGGGAAAGAAGGGTAAAGCAAAAGCTGTGTGTGCAAGCAAAGCAAGGAATCCGTTCACCACTGCCCATGGGCAGGCAGGTGTTCGGCCATCCCCAGGGAAGCAGGGCTCTGTCACATAACGGTTACTTGGGAAGACAAATGCCATAATGCCAAATGTCCCCCCCTTCCTTCTTCTTCCCCCAGTTTATACACACAGCATGACATCATATGGTATGGAATATCCCTTTGGCTAGCTTGGGTCACCTGTCCTGGCTGTGTCCCCTCCCAATTTCCGGTGCCCCCCCAGACCTCTTGCTGGCAGGGCCCAAGGAACCGAAAAGTCCTTGACTTAGTATAAGCATCACCCAGCAACAACTAAAACCATCAGTGTGCTGTCAGCATTGTTCACACATCAGAGCCAAAACACAGCACTGCACCAACTACTAAGAAGAAAGTTAACTCCACCCAAGCTGAAAACAGGACAGTTGGTTTAGTTCAGTTTTCCTCTGCTTCTTGCCAGGATGCTGCTGCCTGTGGTTGTCTTCACAGTCACCATCTTGCTCCCATCACTGCCTCACTGCCAAAAAAACTCCCTCCAGAAAGAAGAGTATATAAATAAACACACACATTTAAATACAGGTAAGTCTCCTATCCTTGAATATGTATTGATACTTAGTGTATGCAGAGCTAAAGTCAAAATGTCTTGAATATAAAAAGATTAATTTAAAAAGTTTCTACAACTTCTGCTCTTTTAACTTTTGCAATAGCTGAAATAACTGAGTTTCCCATAAGGTCAAAGTTCTGTACAAGACTACTCTTTAGAGGGTGCAGTAATGGGCATATGTCAGATAACATGAATTTAAATGGAGTATCATGAGGAAAAAAATACTCCAAATCCAACCTAAGATACTCTCCTGAGGCTTTCCTATAACTATTCCTCTAGTTAGTTGGCATAACTTTTTGCACACACTGCTGTTTAGTTATTAATTTTTGAGGCTTCTCTGTTTTTCTGGATAATTAATATGAGTGGAAAACTTCTTAAGGTGTACCTAATAAACATTAAACAGTTGTGAGGAGCTGCAGCCATAAATGACACAGGAGTAACATACTTGTATGAGACTCACGTATCCTAAGATACCTCCTCTCTGGGAGATGGATAACAGTGGAAACTCACATGAGCTTGGAGTTTTCTCCTGGATCCTTGACAAGTACAAAACAGCACTGCTCTAAACTACTGTCAGATTATTTGGCTCAAAGAAACTCAAGTAACCACCTAATCACAAGGTCTAACAGAGTGGATTAGGTCTCTAAGCTTTGTAAACAATACGTCAGGAAAAATGAAGCATCTCAGAGCAATCCCAGAAAATGTTTCAGGCCCCCATCAGGCAAAGCCCTGAACTGACCCTACGGCTGACCCTGCTTTGAACAAGAGGCTTTGACCAATCTCAGTGATGCTGTGGTAAGACCATGATTATTGCTAGGTCATACTGCTTTTATGTGGAGAAAAACTTTATGGATTATTTGAAATGTTTTGAAGTTAGGACTCTGCACCACTAGGGGGATTTGAACACTTACGTGCTTTGACAATACTAAAAGTTTTTTTCTTAACACTAAAAAATTGGATCCTAAGTGAAAGTAACTGCATTTGAAAATGTTACACGTCTTGTATTAGGCATTCATCATCAAAGAAAAGTTGAAAACCTGTCTCATTTTCAAAGTCTGCTCAGGACATCTTAAAAGCTAAGAAGCTTCCAGAACTTGACTACTTTAATGAAGTTACAGATATAGCAGTATTTATTTACCTTTAATATTCTAGTACATGAATCAGTTGCAGTTCTTAATGTATGTCACCTGACATGTCCCCTGCAGGTAGTAAGCTGCATTTTCACAAATGACAAACAGGTCCAGCAGTTTAGCTGGGGTCATTGTGGGCCAGGATCTGAATTCAGGTTTGAGGTCCTAAGTTATTTCCCTGGTCACTCAATAATCCTCTATCCTGAGACAGTAAGTAATTTAGCTTAGTTAAGTCATTAGCAAATGTATTAACCTACTAAATCAACTGTATGAGCTAGACATCAGGAGAGACTTTATTACAATCCCAGTAAAATAAGATATAACTCAAATATAATGCATTATTTGGAAGAGGTTGTTTATATACTGAACAAGTATGACAAACTCTATTCAGTTTGTTTTTTTTTTTAGTCTGTACCTATCAACATAATTTGATGCATGTTTCCCAAAGGAATTTAAAATGTCAGAGTACAAGAAGAGAGATTATTTTAAGTGTAATAAGGCTGGAGGCTGCAACAAGCACCATCCATCACTGTCGTATAGAGAAGGTAGTATGATGTGAAGATCTGCAGTTATCTGAAGCTGACTTCCCAGCCACTTGTGTTCACTCTGCTTGGTTTTATGTGCTTTCAGAAGAGGTTATCTGATTTTGGCAGATCTTCCTCTCTGTTCTGTTTACCTACATCTGACCAGTGAAATTTTAGCATAGCAGGAGGTCCTCTGCAAGAGTATGCATGAAATGAGTAAGCATTCTTACAGCAGTAGTTTGGAGAATCTTTAATGTTGTTTTCTGCACATTAATTTATGAAAAGAAAAGCAGCAGGAGCAGCAAACAGGTACCTTCAAAAAACAGCCACTGTGCTATGTTGGTAACCAGCCTGCCTTTCAGTTGGAAGTGTACCTAGATAAATTTGGCCATTTAGAAGGCAGCAGAATGAAAATTCAGTTTACTTACATTTTAATGTGACCATGACTAGCATTTCCCAAAAGTTAGTGACAGGATTGGAGGAGTTTGTGTTCCTTTGCCAGCGGCAGCTTTTAAAAGTTATATGCAGGCATATCCTCTGTTTCACCTAGAGATTAAGATTTTTTATTAATCTTAACAAATAACTTAGAAAACACAGCCAAATATGTGCTAAGTGGTGACCTTACTACAGACTAATTCCTGCCCCTATATAAAAGGAAGGAGACCCTTCTTTAATTGATAGTAAAGCAGAACTAAGTCCTATTCTGTAGCATAAGCTGCTCAAGTGGGCAGGATGTAATACCAATGTATTATTTAGAGCTTAAAACAGATGCCACATAAACTTGACATTTAAAGAAGCTAACTTTCACTTATACTTTAATTTTCCTCTCCCCATAGTGCTGTGTAGAGGACTTTTGCTTTGTAGAGCAGTTAGATACTGTAGTAGTGAGGCTGAACTATGCTTCAGTGGCATCTACAGACTGTACACTGTTTTTAAATTCTTGCTCTGCTTGCTTGTTGGCTACATGTATCTTAGTTGCTACTGCTGACATGCATAAACAGAAAGCTCCTTCCTGTGAATTCGAGAAGGCCATCGCCTTCCCTCTCACGCAGCCCCATACTCTTGTTCCTGTTAGACCAGCTGGGGGCTTTTCTCTAAAACTGTTTTTTCTGTTGTGCCAAGGGGAAAGAAAATTCCATGTCTTTCCAATTTAGAGTCAAGCCTTTGCTTTCCAGCTGCTGCACCTGTCGTATATTTCTCCTTCTGGTGCTCAGCTATTTAAAACTAACCTGTCTATAGATTTCAGTTGAATAGCTAATTAATTGTAATCATTATAGGATGAGATTTGAAGAATTGTCTTTTCTACCTTTCAGAGATGAAAGTTCACTACCAAAGTAACAGGGTATTACCAGTCTTCTGTGCTGCAGTGCAGGAACATAACGATGAGGAAGGAATATATTATGAATATGTTTATCTTTTAACAGTATTGTGCTAAAAACCTCATATGAGTGGAAGTAAAACTGTTTTAAGGAGAAAATTCTCCCACCTTATTCTCTCTTTTTTTTTTCCCTCTTTGTAAACAGAGGTCAAAAATCACTTCAGTTAATTTTGCATCCTAAAAAGAAGAAAAAATAGCAGAGTTGAAATCAGGATGTGGAGTATAGGTTTTTATCAAGTTAAAAAAAAAAAGAAAAAAGAAAGGATATTTTCTTTTCTCATGCGACATAAATATATCACAGGGTAGAATGCTTACCCTTCCTTATACAGTTCCACTAAGTTATGGAAGAGATTTCTTCCCTCAGTAGCTCTTTCATTGTTCCACAGTCTCCCACACTGAGGCTGGCAACCACTGATGATCCCTTTCCACTCTTGCTTTGTCTTCCCAACTCAGGAGAATTACTAGGCTGGTCCCCATGTTCGATGTCTATTCTTGATTGTTGGTGAAGGGAAAAAAGTGGATGTCAGGAGCGCAAGAGAAAGTTTGAAAGGTAAGGAAACAAAGGGACAAGTGACTCTGTAACATTATACTTGTAACCAGTGTGGGTACAGACTACCACACGAAGTTGAAGCATATGGTTTTGTTGTATTCCTTACGACTGACATGGAAAGCCGCTTACAAGTACAGAAACGTATTTCACTACCTATTTGGCACACTATGCATCAAGGCTGTTTGCTTTTTTTTTTTTTTTTTTTTTTTTTTTAATTCAGTGTTTAGAAAAAGGAAATCTATCTTCCAATTGTTTTGCTTCCCTAGATACTAGATTTGGATACAGTTTCCCTCACAACTTTTAAAAATCTTTTTTTACATTTCAGAATGTAAATACCTCTAATGTTGAAAAAAAAAAAGGTTGTGTTGCTGAAGTCTCGGCTGAATAGCAGACTCTAAAGAACACTGGCTCTTCATTTGCTGGTGTAAGGACTCCCAGATTGCTGTAGCCTGGCTAATAATTATATTAATGGGAGCTCAAATGACCGTCAGGGTTTTTTGAAAACTCCCATTAATTTCCTGCTCAGGAAAGAGCTTTCTTGGATGAAACTTCATTTATCACTGCTATTGACTTATTACCTTCAGTGGCATAATAAGCTCCCTCTTATATGAGACCAGGGGGAAGGAATAAATTTGCTGGAGGTTGCAACACAGGCCAATAGCTTACTTGAGTCAGGGGCCTGTTAACTGCAGGCTGCATTTGCCCCTTGAAATAGTCTGGGGTGGTTTCCCCTGCTCTTCTGAAGAAGTAGATTGTGATGTGCCTCTTGGATTCATGCACAGTGCCCTTTGCCCTGCCTTGGTCATGTTTCCAAAGTGTGGCAGTGGTCTGTGTGCGGAGGGAAGTGGAGCATACCATGCCTCATTTGCTCAGAAGAGGCAGGAAAGCGGGGAGAGGCTGTTCGTCCTCCACCTTTTTTCTTTTTTTTTCCTCCTTTTTAAATGGCTCCTTTTAATGTGGCATAAGTGGTTAGAATAAAAAGAGATTTATTCTAATTACATTGAAAACATATGTATGTAGCACTATTATCCTTTCCCTGATGGCATGAGAGCACTAGAGCCTTCAGATACAGATAAAACTTGTGCTCAGAATCTGATAGAAGTCCTCCCTGTGCTGCGAGTGCATCATAAGCAAAGCTGTTAACTAATTGCCACCACCAATATGTTCCTTCTTCCATAAGGCACCACAGCAGCTGTGCCTTAGGACTACAAAGCACTTTATATGATGAGGCTTTTGGTATCTTAAATTTTCTGCTTAGGAACCTCCTTCAGTTTAAACTATCCCAGACAAGAGTCGTCTCTAGGAGGTGATATGAGTTGTCATGGCTGAGAGGACTGTTTTGTTCAGTACGGTGGTACTGAACACCTTTAACTGGTGTGGGGTAAGTGGGTTTGTGTGAGTGGGTGTTTGTTGCTGTTGTTATTTCAAAGAAAAAGAAATGCAAACCAACTTATTTTCCTTCATATCTTGAAAGCAGACAAAATTTGCCTTTTGGATTCTTCCTTCAAAAATACAGTCTCTGAGGGCACAAGTAATTCAGACTAGCATACTGTCCTGGTTTCAGCTGGGATGGAGCTATCTTCTTAGGAGCTAGTACAGTGCTGTGTTTTGGTTTTTGATGAGAGAACAATTTTGATAAAGCACTGGGTTTAGTTGCTGCTAAGTAATGTTTATACTAAGTCAAGGACTTTTCAGTTTCTCAGGCCCTGTTAGTGAAAAGGCTGGAAGGGCATGAGGAATTGGGAGGGGACAAAGCCAGGTCAGCTGACCTGAACTAGCCAAAGGGGTAATCCATACCATAGGACATCATGTCTAGTATATACACCCGGTGGGTTGGCCAGGGAGGGTGGATTATTGCTTGGGGACTGGCTGGGCATCAGGTGGTGAGCAGTTGCATCATGCATCACATGGTCCTTTCTTCCTTTCCCTCTGGATTTTATTCTTTCCCTCCCCTTTTTCATCATAACTGTTATTGTCATCATTGTTATTATTGTTCTTTCATTTTTATTCTATTTCAGTTTATTAAATCGTTCTTATCTCAACCCTTGAGTTTTACATTCCTTTCCAGCTCTCTTCCCCATCCCTCTGGGTGAGGGGGGAGTAAGCAAGTAGCTGCATGGTGTTTGGTTGCCCTGGGAATAAACCACTACACATAACTACTAGTATTCTGAACCCAAAGAGTAAGGTGTATATATACATTACTTAAGTTTGTACTAAGGAGTTCTGTTTCTGTTAAGTGGTATTAATCTTTTCTTGCTGACAGGACTAGGGCTGTAGATCTCAGTCATATCACCTGCAGAATAAAGAGAGTAAGAAGAAATCATAATAATAATAATACAGCTCATGCTAGGTCTGGCTGGTGGGGGAAGAGAGGAAAAAAAATACAGATTAGAGGAAGAATTATGCCTGTTTGAAACCATGTGCTAATACATGAATGGCAGCAGGACAGAAATGCCCATAATAGTGCTTCCCCTGAAATCATTGTGGAGGACTTCTGATTCAGGCATCATGGCAGCCTGCCTCCACATTTTGGGAAGCCTCCTCTGCCAGCTGTGGTGGTGAGAAAACTATCTAATTGTGGGGTAGATGTTTCCTCAGGTGCGTTCATGTTTGTGAGTAGCTCTTCTGGGAGCTCCCAGTAGGTTGCTTTCTCTGGGAAACTGCTTCAGCCCAGACACAGAAACAGTTTATGGACAATCTTCCATTCTGTGGGTTCTGTGAGAAAAGTATTTTGAGGTTTTTATTGTTTGTAGGTTTGGGGGTTTTTTGTTTGTTTTTGACAAATGGTTTAAAGGAATGCTAGTTGGTGAGTTGGAGCCTGAAAAAGAAATTTAGAGCAAGTAATTTCTTTTATCTCCTGCCTTTAATCCAAGTGCCTTCCACCCTATCAAAATAAAATGGGAAATACAGAGCTCTGTTTTCTATTTACAGCAGGCTCAATGTAACTGACTTCCTCTCTAAAAAATAAAAACTTTGACCTTATTTTCATATAAATCATAAAAATGCATGCTTTTCACTCCTAAAATTGAGCAAAGGGTCATGTCTACTCTATGTGTGCAAAGTATAAGCTAGACCCACTCTCTGACAAAAACTAACCACATATTCGGTTCCCCACCCTGAAGTCTCCAAAGGGCTGACAAATGCATAGGCTGGGAAAGGTGACTGTCAAAAGCCTCACAGTCTGACAATAACAGTAATAAACCTCATTCCTTATCTGGAAACAGATAGTAACATATCTGTCAATCCAGAATACAGCAAGGGGCTCGGACAAGGGAAGAAAGATGATTTCCAGTGGGAAGGAAAACCCAGAGCAGAGTAATGCAGAGAGACTAGAAGGAAAGAAACTCAAGTTTATCATATGATAATATGATTACTGATTGTTATGCTGTTTTATTGAGGTGGCACAAATGTTGAATACATAGTTAAGACTGGTCTGTTTTACAGATATGTCAGATTTAATCTGTCTAAATGCTTTTATTTGTGGAAAGCACAGCAAGTCTCCCCCAAAACTGGTGTCTGAACACTGAATAACCTTTTAGTAAAATGTGTGGTTTATTTTACTTGTCTAAGTTGTAGGCTAGGAAATACTAGGGGTTCACATTTCAGGCTTTTTCATTCAGTAATCCTTGGTGACCTTTAGTTCCTGAATAATATTTAAAATCTTTAAGAAAAGTAAAAATTCTGAAGACATATCATGAAAGTGGAATTCACTCTAAGTATTTAAACTGATCTAAAATATAAAATACATAAAATGTTAAAGTAATTATTTTGATTGTCAACCATTATTAATGGATCCTAATGATCCAGAAAACTTTCAGAACATTTGTAGAGTTGGTACCAGAGACAAAGTGAGAAATGTCTTGAATTTAAGTTTCATTTTTACTTTAAATTTCCTCCATGTTTAATTTGTGAAATTTCAGAATGTTATTTGGCTGAACTTCCCAAGCTCATTATCCAGTACTGAAAAAACCCTAACCCCAAAACCTGACAGTATGACAGAATACGTTCATATTCTTAGTGTGACCAGAATATAGGGTGATGAAATTGCTAGGAGGTCCTACATATGGAGTCATTAAATTTAATCCTTAAAATCTGTGGCATTATACCCTACAATGAAGAGCTGTTTATTACAACAATGTTGCCATTTTTGATTAAGGATAGACATTCTGCATTTGAAAATCTCTTTTCCTTGCCATCAATACCAATTAATTATATACTGACTTATGTTGCATGAACTTTAACATACTCCATCTAGGATTACTTGAATGTGCCTAACAAAATAGTGGATTTTAATGTATTAAGTGATACATACTTGGATTATTTTTTTTTAAAGGGAGCCTAGGAGTTAATTTATTTTGGAAAAAAAATAGTATTTTTATTTTCTTCAGAGGAAAATTTTTAAATAGATTTTGTCTCAAATAATTACTAAGGAATAAAAAAAATCTGTCATAATGATTTTTTTGCATTGTGAGTCTTTTAAGAGGTAAAGTTTCTGTTGCTGCTTTTGTTGAATGCTCTGTTCTTGGTAGTCTGGAAATTAGAAATCAATCTGTAGAAGAGAAAATCAGATTTGTACTATGACTCTTCCTTTGTCTGTGTTACAGACAGGGGCTGTATCTCATTTCTATTCACTAACCTCAGTCAGGGGTTGACAGAAACTATAGCACAGATACTGATGGTACTAGCTTTATGTGTACCCACAGAAAGCTTTATTTCATCACTTCTCCAGTCTTCTTGTGACTAGACTTGCATGTTTGAATTATTTATGTTCTGTTTCCTGGTCAGTTTGACTTTCCAGCTCCTGAGGAACAAATAATTGGATTTGTTGGAGTGTTGGAAGGCAAAAAAGGGAGTTTTGGAAAGGCGTTGGGAAATGTATCTGTTATCTTTTAGTAGTTAAGAAGCATGTATCTTTTCTCCCACAGCATAAAGGTTAAAGTATGAGTGCAGGAGGAATCACTGAGCACTCTGAAAAGAGAGGTCTTAAATAGCTCCCTTTAAGGGGTGATAGCAGAATGGACCTGCAGCTGAGAGGAATTAGCAGTGGCTGTTAATTGCAGGGATAGGAGGTCAAAAGATAATGCAAAGAGGCAGCTTTGTAGCAAAAGGGAATTGTAACCATTAAGGGAGAAGTGAATTGAAAGGGAATAAACGATAAGGACTGCCTGATGAATGGAATAGAGATGAAAAAATGTTTTAGTCATTGACATAAAAAGGCGGGGGGGGGCGTAGTCAATGACTGTTCAGTGCTGTTTCTTTCAGGTGGCCATCTGTGACCTCTGTTTTCTCAATGTTCAAATCAGAGCAGCAGCAGGTTTTAATCAGCATATCCGGTGGCTTTCATAGTTTGAAAGAAATAGTTATTTACCTGGTAAACTGAACTCTTCAATTTGTGAAAAAGATTACAAGAGCCCTGAGAAAAAGCCTAACTTTTTGTCCTGCCTCTTTGCTTACTTAAAAGAAAAAGGAATTTTGTTTACTCAAAATACAAGATGGGATCTCTTGGTTTTTTTGGGACCTTTGTTTGTTTGGGGACTACTGTATTTGTTCTGCTTTTATTCTAAATGCTCAGGATACTTAACAGAGAAAACTCCAGTAGTACAGACCTTCCTTCCTCTCTTCTCTTTTTTCCTCATTGAAGTTCCTAGCATCTTATCCTGATTCACTTTACTTAGCAAGGAGCTAAGATTTTCAGAAGAGACTAACAGTTTAGAATACCTTGATGTTTACATTCCCAGACCAAAAAGCTTTTATAGGGCTTGGTTTTCAGAACACTATCAACAGAAACTAATGTAGATTTAACACTTGCAAAAATTTCAGGCATTCGAGTGTGTACATCCAGTAGTCCCAATAGGACCAAATAATTTCAGCTACCCATGCTCTGCAAATAACCGAACTATAGGACTGATTCCACCATCTTTGTATTAGAACAAAAGAACAATACTTGGAAGCACTTCTGAAAATCCCATTGATATTTGAACTGTATAGAAACCAGAATGGTCTGTTATGAAGTAAATTACTGCATGACTAAGGTTACAAAAGAGCTGGCTAAAAAATGAGCATCATTTTGGAGAACTGAAAGCTGGTAAATCTCCTCTGAACTGATAAATATTTGGAGTACTATCGCATTAATAAGGCATGCCATATTATCCCACGACTCTAGGCAGGATGGTCCGAATCAGATACAGCTCTTCCACAGAACTGTATCCCTTTAACTGGCCTCTCCTCCTCTTTACATTAGATACAACATTCCTAGATGAAAAAATTGAACCCAAATGTGGACTTTTTATCCAGAGCTAGGACAAGCCGTAGATCTATTGCTGCATTTGCAGAGGTACGATCAGATTCCAGGTGACTCATTTTGCTGGAGAAAGTCCAGAGGATGTCCTACCCAAACCTCTGCTTCTACAAGTTGTGCACTGCCTGCGTCCAGTGCTGTCCAAACAGGAGGCTGAGCATCCCTGCTGAAAGCAGTGCTGCCATGCAGTCCTCCATGCCATTTGGGCACACAACAACTTTAAGAAGTACACAATATAAGCCATTTGTCATGCTTGAAGAAAGGTCAAACTATTCCCACATGTCTGAATCACCACCAGGCAGTGAGATTCTCCGTTGAGAAGCCATTAGGAGGTCTAGCGATACACCAGTACTCGCACCAATGGACAATATGCTCTGGGCAAGTGCAGGGACATGTAACAATGCTGTTCAGGAGAGGTCTCGTATCTCAGGAGTGTTGGTGAAAGAGGTCCAAGCTGAAGGCTTATACAGGATTATTGCAACAGTCTTTTTTCACCCACACCCCAGTCACTGTTTCAAAACAATCCTTTGTTGTGAGTCTGAGCTCAGGCTTCCATGTGACTGTTGTACTTCTGTTTAATCATATACAGCATATCATGCTGTGCAGTATTGACTTGTTGTGATCTAGGAAGGCTGGCATTTGCAGAACTTTTGGAGCCTCATTTACTGTGTTATATCAATCATATTTTGCATGAGTTAATAAGATTTACCAGATCTCCATCCAATATTAAATATATGTGGATAGCAAGCTACTTATGCAGTTCTATCTTCCTGCAAGGAGGATACCCATCTTGTATTTCGTTCTTTCTCAGCATGGAATGAAGCAAACAGTGAAGTTGCTGATGAAGAATAAACGCTCAGTTCTAATGAAGAAGTTTGGCATGATTATAATTACCTTGCAGCTTAAATTAAGGCACTGATATGATTTTTAATTACAAGTCTTCTGATGGTGAATTTGTCATGCAAGAGAATTTACAGAATTGTTTTATATGAATACATGCTCAGATGTATGCAGTAACTACTCACCTTGGAGTGTGTAATTGAATCAGTCACAAAAGAGCAAAAAGCAAGTTGCCTTCATCGGGATTACAGGAAAGACAGTAAGAAAAAGGATGGAAAGAGAGAAAATAAAAAGATATGTATTTGGGATACACTGAACACTTTTTTTAATTCCCCTCCACCCCCTCACCCCCCCCAGTCTGCTGAAAAAGCATTTTTCAAAGAAAACAGGTATAGGGGACAAGAGAAAGGAAGCTCAAATTTTCAGGGGCTCTAATCCTACTTCTGGGTGTTAGAATCTGTCTTGAGAAGCTGCTCATGTGTTCTAGGATGTATTTTATATATGTGCTCTAATATCACTGTGAAATTAATAATTCTGAGTGACAAAGTCACAGAAGACCATTATTTGCCATAATTATTTATCTCACAGACAAAACTTAAACATTTCTGTCCGCTCTTCTATGGCACTGGAAGAGAAAATGAATACGGATATAACATCATACCATTGA
The DNA here is from genome assembly GCF_015220075.1 of Falco rusticolus. Taxonomy (NCBI): domain Eukaryota; kingdom Metazoa; phylum Chordata; class Aves; order Falconiformes; family Falconidae; genus Falco; species Falco rusticolus. The sequence goes on from NC_051210.1 coordinate 9,353,995, forward strand.
GAAAGTGGTTTTTCTTTATACGTACCAGAGAGAAAGGGAAGTCAACATGCAGGTTCTTCTCACAGACTCATCTCCTCATGGAATAACTGAACATGATCTAATGAAGTTATGGGAACACAAGTTAATTGCAGCAAGAATCATTTATACTGAAAGTTTTAATATGCAGTGAGAAAATTACCACAATCATCTCAGGAAAATCTAAGAAGTTCAGAACCTATTGCAAAAGAACTCAATAATCTGACAGGATATATTTTTAAGATATTAAAAACTGTGGAATATCTAGAAATATATCCACTATTTCCTTACCCAAAGGATTACTGTTTTGATACTGAGGAGCTAAGAACAGGGAAACAGAGTCTTTACAAAAACATAGGTCTTCAGTCAGCAACTTAGGGACTACCATTGTAAATGTTATAGCCCAATGCCATTTTCTGACTCAGGAGATTGCACTCTGTGATGTGGACAGTCTGAAATACTCATTACAGTGAAAAGCAGAAAAAATTCAAGTCACTATGTACTTTATCAGGACGAATGTTTATAAACTAAATGAAAAACCTCCAAAATTTTCAAGTTCATTTGTTTGTTCTGCTAGTACTGAAATGCACTGAAAAAACTGAAATGTTCTGGTAACTTTTAATCAGTTTTTTGTTGGACCTGTTCTATCTGTGTCACATCTGTATTAATGTCATATGATTTATTCTTGGTGAGAGTTGTTATGAAGCCTGTTCTATGAATTAATAATTATCCATTTATTTCCAAATGCCAACATCAAATCCATAAAGTTTTAATATATTTAAAAGATTAGAAGGTTTTATTGCTTGTGTAAATCCTAGGTAAAGGGTAGATTGACCAGGTTCATTTTTCCTTCCTGCTCACCAAAGCATGTATTTTTATAAGGTAACAATTACACTATTAGTAAATGCTTTATTACAACTAAATACTTATTTGTGACAGTTCATTTGAAGTGTAAATACTTTGTGTGCCAGGCAGTCTGTTAGTTTCACAGAACTTTTCAACTGAAGTCTTCACCATGCAGCTTTATAGACTTACAGTCACAAGGACAATGCCATGAATAATTACAAATTAAGTACTAGAATGAAAATATGGCACTGAAATAGAAAACCTGGTGATTACTTGTTTAATGAGAGCTGTCAACGAGTTCAGAATGGAAATTTAGTTTCTATGTTCTTAATATCTTCTTGTGAATATATAGGAGACGGTTTCATATGCCTCTGTGAAACATTGGTTCAGCCTGGCTCCAGTTCAAAAGCCTTGCCCTTCTTCTGCATGTGTATATGTTCATCCCTTTCAATTTATGAATACTGGAAAGAATTTTGGTTTTACCAGAATTTCACAACTGTATATTGAAAATGCATTGGAACCATTTAAGACCGATGTTCCTGTCCGCTAAGTGGTATGATTAAAGCCCTCTCTGAATGCAGCTATTTATGTTACTGACATTTGTTTGTTTTTAAAATGTTTTTTATTAATTTTATCAATCATGAAATATTTAACTGAGTAAATTCTTCTTTAAAAGAAAACACTGTAAAAGAAAGCTGGTCAGAATTTTTTTGCTTGCTTTATTAGCAACATTGAGAATGCAACACCCTGGCACACTGCTTGCCTTTGAAACTCTGTGCTTCTTAATTTATTTTTTTTTAATGTTGGAAGCATCCACATTTGCAGTTTCAGTGCTGCTGCTTCTCATGACTGTATTGCGAGCCTGATAATATTTTCTGAAAGCCACAGCTTCTGGGATTATTAATACTTGATTTTTAAACAAAAATGTGATGTTTCTATGTTCTTAATATTTCAGGTTGAAAAAAGTTAAGCAAGTGCATCCAAGATATGCACGAAGCAACTCAGGCTGCTTTTCAAGTTTCCTTAAATTTTGAGTTCATGAGCTTTAAACAGGGATTTGCAGAATTGAATTCAGAGTTGAATGATAGATATTTGCTATCATGTAGAGCTGCAATTAACTGGAAAGTTTTTTTAACTTTTTTAGCTAAACTAAATCCAGATTAAAAAAATGAAAACGTATTTCAGCTGATAGAAGGACAGATGAAAAATATCAGGTCACTACAACTCTGCTAAGTGGTTTAACCCCACCCTGAGGAGAAGAGTTTCTGAATTACGACTTTTCCAGATCCTTGTAGACTGGAATATACTTTGCTGGTGAAAAGATTGTTTTGCTTCTACTACAGAAATCTAGAGGAATTGAGTGTCTTTTCTATTGTAAATTTAACTTGTGATGAGCTATGACAAACTTGGTTACTTTAATCAAATATATATATATGAAAGTACATTTTCTCCATCTGTTTCATTTGCTGGGCAACAAAACCAGAATAAATTTCAGCTAATTAGGAAACAATTGTTGAAATTTTTGCACACCATGTTTCTAATAATAAAAATAGGCTGTGAGGAGGAATTGCCATGAGGAATCCCCAAAAAATCATTCACCTTATTTCTGCAAGAGTTACAGAACCAGCCTTTGGAGCATGGTTCCTCTGGACAAGGACACTGAGTTCACCCTCCATAACTTTGCAGATGATGCCAGGTTGGGGGGCAGTGTTGGTCTGCTTGATAGTAGGAAGGCTTTGCAGAGTGATCTGGACAGAGGCCAGTTGTATGAGGTTCAGCAGGGCTCAGTGCCGGGTCCTGCCCTTGGGTCACACCAGCCCCACGCAGCGCTACAGGCTGGGGCAGAGCGGCTGGAAAGGGCCTGGTGGGAAAGGGCCTGGGGGTGCTGGGTGACGGCCGGCTGGGCAGGAGCCAGCGGTGTGTGCCCAGGGGGCCCAGGCGGCCAGCAGCACCCTGGCTTGTGTCCTCAGCAGTGTGGCCAGCAGGACCAGGGCAGTGACCGTCCCCCTGCACTGGGCACTGGTAAGGCTGCACCTGGAATCCTGTGTTCAGGCTTGGGCCCTTCTCTGCAAGAGGGATGTAGAGGGGCTGCAGCGTGTCCAGAGATAGGCAGCAGGGCAGGGGAAGTCTTATGAGGAGCAGCTGAGGGAACTGGGATTGTTTAGCCTTGAGAAAAGGAGGCTCAGGGGGGACCTTATTGCTCTCTACAGCTGCCTGACAGGAGGCAGTAGGCAGGTGGGGGCTGGTCTCTTCTCCTAAGTAAGAAGCAATAGGACAAGAGGAAACAGCTTCAAGTTGCACCGGGGGAGGTTTAGTTTGGATATTAGAAAAAAAATCTTCACTGAAAGTGTTACCAAGCACTGGAACAGGCTGCCCATGGGTGTGGTGGAATCCCCATCCCTGGAACTGTTTTAAAAACATGTAGATGCAGTGCTTAGGGATGTGGTTTCGTGGTGAACTTGGCAGTCTTAGGTTTACATTTGGACTCAATGGTCTTAAAGGTCTTCTCCAATCTAAATGATTCTATGATCTACTTTGCCTATCCCACTTGGAATTAAATAACAGCCTGGCAAAAACCTGCTCATAACTCCTCCCAAAATTCAGATATCATGGGCATATAAAAGTGGAACTCAAGTAGTTTTGGATTAAAAAGTAAGATACCTATAGATCTGTAAATATCATCAGGAACAGAGCAAGTTTCCCTTATAACAGTATATGACTTGCATGCTAATATGCACCATCTTTAGGCAGTGAGTAATGTACTATTCAGATGAAAAGATATAGTTTTGAATTCATTAAGAAAAGGTAAATTGATTATTATATCCCTTTTTGGTATTAGCTCTGTATCTCTTCCTTACAATGCTTTTAGCTGTGCAACATTTTGCTTTGAACATTGTCAAGTTGCACATTTCACTTCTTTGAACACTGGGGATGAAATTATTTCTTTTTCCAGAAGACATGCAGCTGTTCTGAAAAGCACCCTGTTGTAATCAGGAGGAAAAATAATGCAGGAAGGAAAGAAAGGTCATAATTTTGTCATTTTCTTTTTCTTTTATTTTTTCCCCTTTTTTTTTTTATTGTTTGTGTTCACCAATTTACAAAGGAAAAGCAACTCAGACTGAAAACACTTCCCTTGTGATTTCAGAAAGAATGTCACAAAAATGGCAAACTAAGACCCAGTTACTAAAAGCACTAACTAGCCTTCACTGAATTATTTCTGACAATGATTTTAAGTCCGTGCACAAATGCTTGCAGTAACTGTGGACTCCTAGTTTACCAAAATCTCCTAAGTGTAAATACGTAGCCATAATGCACATTATGCTTCTGCCAGCTGTTAAATTATATTGCTTTTGTTATTGCATTCCCTCCTCTATGTGTTTTTCTGGTTTGGGAAAATGCATGCTTTTGGAAAATCCTAGTCTTTTAATTCAAGATCATTTGTAGTCACAGTATGACTTCTTTGTCTTCACAAACTACTTCATAAATATGCGCCAACAAAAGCAATAAAGCTACTTCAAAATGATATACGGACTTGTTTTTAATTGAGGTATTCTCATAAACAAAGCTTCACTTACACAAATCTTCTGAACCAAGAACTTCAATGTTAATTGTAACATTGCATGCAAGAATAGTAGACAGATGAAAAGAGACAAATTAAACCAGAAGTTCAATATGACAAACTATTCCATTAAGTCCTGTCATGAATCGTGACCTTAACCTTTTTGAAAAATTTAATGGCAACATGGGACTGCAGATAAATATTTTACAACGCTGTGAATCTGAACTTCAAAATGAATTAGTTTTCCAGAATTCTTGAAGTATTTTCTTTTAATTCAGAAGTAGCAGCAAACTTTGGATGAATATCTGGAAAAAGAAGAACTGTTTTGTATCCAGGAGAAACATAAAAGCACTGGGTTGCCTTTAAGTGTGTATATCTTCTGGCATCCTTCTTTAGCAAAAAGAGAAATGTCAACCCTGATCCCTTCAGGGCATGGTTTAAAAATTTAGGCCCAAAACTCAGGAAATAGTTCACCAGAAACTTTACTTTGTGCACTACAAGCTACAGCTGTTATATCCGGTTCAGCTTGCTTCTTTGAATCTATGGGCAAAGATGAATTTTGGAAGTAGGAGTGCCATATGGAAAAGTTGCAGTACTCCTTCAGATGTTTGTAACTGTGAAAAACCATTGTTTTTTCAGATCAATACATTCAATGGCTTATAAGTGTACTTTCCAACCCATCTAAGTAAAAATTATTACTGTTTGGAAAACGAAACCATTTGAATTGTTCAAGCCAAGCAGGTACATCTAACCAAATACATTCTCAGGAATATGGGTACAAACATTTCAGCCAGTACACCTGAGAGGACAGTAACTTTCAGCCAGAATGGACATTTGGGAACATAATCTCTTCACTAAAAGAGGATGTCTGACTCAATCTTAAACATAACTTAAGTGGAAGATGAAGCAGAAATTCTTCTGTCAGACTACCTCCAAACTGATGCTCCTGCTAAGCCTACAGTAGAAAACCCTTAGTTTGGCTGAACCACCTCTCCCTCCTCAATTCTTCTTTCACCCAGACCTCAAGGGGGACAAAAAAAGCCCAGAATTCAAGTTCATAAGTAAGGGAAACAACAGAGTAATGTAGAATTTTTTCTTCACCTACTATTAAAAGGCATTTATCAATGAGACTGGAGATTATTCTGATATAAAAGAATGTAATCTGTGTACAAATAGGAAGGTAAATAAATTCTGTTGATTTCCATATGAGAGTAGCAAGTAGGATAGATGTTTTAGTTTACTGACAGCAGGTAACCTGATATAAGCAGGAGACTGCAGGAAATGTCACTACTAAATATTCCTGTGCTTAAGTGGAAAATCTTCAGCTAAAGTGGAGTCTTACAATAATCTGAAGCAAAAATTTGTTCCCATAGTTATTATTTTCCAGTGAATGAAAGAAAATTAGAGGGGGCTGGGGATGAAGGGGTCAGGGGTAGGGGGTGGGGGCTGGCTGGGACATGCATTTCTCAAATAAATTATAACCTGCATTGTACTTACTAGTTTGAAATATCTGCAACATAACATGCTTAGCAAAATCATGGTCACATAAAAGGCAAAAGATTTGCAGAAAACACCTTATTATTTACAGGTGCTTAGTGTCATTTTTTCAGGAATTGGGTAGCCATTTTCTAACAATCTTTACCTAAAAAATGTACTCTTGATGGTTAGGAGAAGTGATGTGATTTCTGCATAAGACCAAACTCTATGTTGTTTTAAGACAGTAAGGTCAGAATCTGACTTTAGGTGTTTATATTGCATTTATTGTCAACGAGGAGAAAAAGGTATTCCCTTTGGAAGTCTACATTTCAGTGCAATTAATTCAGCTTTTTTTTTTAAGGCTTGGCATTGGTGGAGTAGACTTGATGATGTTCTCGATGAGTGCATGTAATCCTTTTTATTGATTCATTTAATTACTCTCTCCCCACCCACCATCCCCTGCTAGCACTTACTTTATTGTTCAGAGTGTATCATCTAGTTGTGTTTTTGTTCTATTTAAGGATTTATGGAAGACAGGAAATAATAATATCTCCGAACTGCAACTAACAAAGACTAGTTACCTTCTATTAAAGTTGTATGTTCCCAGGCAATTTCTGGCACTTAGTAGAACTCATCCTTATGGAAATGTGGTGGAAATGAACAAAGCTCACTTGAAAAAGCCTTCAGCCTTTCTTTGGAGTAAAAGATTTATGCCAAACTAGCTTGATCTCACAAGAAGTTTTTCTCTCCCCTTCCTTACCCAGAGCAGCATTTAGAGCACACTTCAGATTTTTCTTAAAGTCAGTTCTGGACCACACATTTGAATGCTAGTGTTTTATATGTTGCTGAGGGCTCCAAATTTTCAGGTCTTGGATGTGACTGCAAAAGAGAAAAACTGACTGATGATAACTACGCATCACTAATTTGAAAAGACTGACTTAGCTGCTTTATGCATATGTCTCCAGGACAACAAACATAGCTGTCATTTTCCTCAAAAAAGATATACCTTTATCCATATTAAGCAGTTAAGCCCTTAGTGGCATGGACCTGAAGACCAAATACATTTAGGAGGAACAGTGTTCCACTCCTGTATTTAATAAGACCATTCAAAGTCACTCTTCTCTCTTTATGCATTTTAGATATCCTTTCCTGAGGACAGTTGACGCTCAGTGCTGTAGTCTCTCATTTTAAATCCCCTTTGTGATCTAACTGGATTTTTAGTGCATGGACACTTTGCCCCGGTGAAAAACATTAGAAGCTAGTTCTCATTTTCAGCTAGTAATTTTCAATACCAGCTACCCGATTAAGATTTTGAAAATTCTACTTGACATCTTACTGCATGTTTGGAAAGCTAATTTACTTAAAAATTTGACTATTTGCCCCAAAATTTTTGATGTTTAGTCATGGAAGAGAAATAGCTACAAAGTTCAGTAAAGATCAGATAAAGTCAAAGCTTCTTTCTTATACTTCCCTGTGTTACATACTTACCCAGTTTGGTACCTCATATTGCTTTTGTTTCATCATACCTTTTTTATTTCAGTGCTTCAGTATTATTCAAGAAATCCAGTAAAAATGAGATAAATTATATTCTGTTCCTTTCTGTGTTATTTGGACCTCATACCCCACTAATAGAATCATAGAATCATTTAGATTGGAGAAGACCTTTAAGACCATTGAGTCCAAATGTAAACCTAAGACTGCCAAGTTCACCACGAAACCACATCCCTAAGCACTGCATCTACATGTTTTTAAAACAGTTCCAGGGATGGGGATTCCACCACACCCATGGGCAGCCTGTTCCAGTGCTTGGTAACACTTTCAGTGAAGAATTTTTTCCTAATGTCAGTCCTCTCGTTCAGAGAGGATGTCAGATCATGGATAAAGATATTAAACACAACTGGCCCCAGTATTGAGCCCTGGGGAACACCACTTCTTGCCAAGCTGGATGTAACTCCATTTTACTGCCACTCTTTGGCCTTGGCCATCCATCCAGCTTTTAACCCAGCGTAGAGCACACCTGTCCAGGCCCTGAGCAGCCAGTTACTCCAGGAGATGCTGTGGGAGACGGTGTCAAAGGCTTTACTAAGGCCCCGTTAGATGACATCCACAGCCTTTCCCTCATCCACTAGGCAGGTCATCTTGTCATAGAAATCAATCAGGTTTGTCAAGCAGGACCTGCCTTTCATAGCCCCATGCTGGCTGGGCCTGATCCCCTGGTTGTCCTCCACATGCTGTGTGAGGGCACTCAGGATGATGGTGCTCCATAACCTTCCCCAGCATCGAGGTCAGGCTGACATGCCTGTAGATACCAGTCTACATAACATCTTCTAGATTCTCAGGTTTATAAATTGATTAATTGATTACTTATTCTGTACATTTTTCTAGCTTGTTTCATATGAATGTTTAATACTGCCATTTTGCTTCTGCATCACACACAAATTTAGGAAGTGGCACTTTCCATCTTTGTATATTCAGTATCACTAAAATGGTCCCACACTTTTAACTGTAACATGATCTATTTGCTTGCCATGCCATCCATTTTATGTAATGTTAATGACATTTCAGGAACATGTTCAAATTAGCAAGTGGGACTTTGATTCTGATATCTAAGTCTCCAGGCAGCACATTCAACGGAGTGAGCAGTAAGTAATTAATCTGACTGAGTATATGATTTTTCTTTTTCCTACAGTCTCTTTCCTGCAAAGAACTTTTGTATGGTTCTTGAGCACTTTGTGAAAAATCCTAGGATGTTGTTCAGACCAAAGAATGACTATATGTATGCTGCCAGGATACTAATACTGCTAGGACAAAATGTTCACTACAAAATGTTCCAGTAGAAGTGATTTATCAACTATGCTGTTCCATTTCTTAGTAAAATGTCCCCATCCAGGAGCTGATATGTCTTGAAAAATGTTGAATCATCTGCTTGTTTTGTTCCTGCCTCCCCGCCCCCCCCCCCCCAACATGTAATAGTATTAAGAAAGCATGTGTCCATGTGTTTATCTGCCATGTGTGTGGGCACATTGTGGAGGAAGAAATTCTTATACAAACTGAATGCACATGCTAATAGCTGTTACTACAGCTGCTTGCTTTGTGTTCTTACTGGATAGAAGAATATTAAGAAGTTAATGATAATCAGTAATGGTAATACCTTTATTTCATTTTCTGTTTTGACTCCTCTCATAATTCTGAATTTAACATAATAGAGATGCATAACTAATCATGCAGTTTTTTACTTACATTTCTAAAATGGTTCTGAAACTGAGCTTTCTCTAAAGAGGCTTTCTCTCAAATGGCATTTAAAAATTCTTTACTGAGATTTTGTCTAAGGAATGAGTAGAGAAAATAATATTACTATCATGCTCAATTTTGCATCTGTCTCAGGAACTGAACTAACTTCTGTTCCAACTTCTGATAGACTGTATGTGTAGCATTGGTGTTACTTATTTATTCTTTTGGTTGTTGAGTGTTTATATCAAATATGAACTCAAGCATATTTGATTTCATTAAACAGTGCCAAGGGGCCTCAGCAGAGACTGGGAAAATCATTTTTAGTACAATGTGAAAGCTGGCTTTTGCCTGAAGACCTTGAAAAAATGCCAGCAGGTACTTCCAAACAAACTGATTGCACTAAGGATGCCTGCAGCTCAATGTTGGCAGATTTGGGACTAGGATTACAAATCTCCTTGTTCTTGTTGTGTAACTACTGCCTACAATTTAACTTTTTAGGTAAGAAAGAATGTTTATTTGAGCTATTTTGGAAAAGAAAAAAAAAAAAAAAAGAAGAAAAGGTCTTCAGTACTTATCTGCACTGCACAAGGTGGTGCAGACTAATTTTACTCTGTTTGAGGAGACCTTTACCACCACTGTTTTAAATTAAATTGTTCCAATTTTGTCTTTTTTTTTTTTTTTTTTTACTAGCCTAACATGGCTTCTGCATGTATTTTCCAATAATCTTCCTATATGATTTCTGATTATTTTATTAAGAACTCCATATATCAGCCTGAGATGCTGATGCTTCAAGTGGCCTTTAATACTTATCTTGCAAGACATTCCCCAGGCTTCTGAGTGAGCTGGTTTCTCTCTGCATGAAAATTGTTCCTTTTAATATGTTCTTAATCTTACAAAGTATCAGGAAATAATTGCAGTAAAATGCTGTTTGCAACTGTTTTTTATCTATCAGCACAACTGAAATAAAGTGGCAATGCATAGCTCCTGTTTTTCGATGATCTGTCTAAGGCAGTTGGATTGCTATGAAAACATGTTAAGTTTCTCTGCTGTGCAGCAGTATTTAAAGGCCTAGGATACATCTCCAACAGACAAATCCTGTTCAGATTCTTCATCTGAATAGGGCTGACTTCTGTATGATAGATAGTACATGTACTTCCTTCAGTTTATTGCCTTGTCTTTAACTTATTGTCCTAAGACTTCTTCTTTGTGATCTTTTAATTCTGCCTTTATTTGCTGTCTTTTGATATGATAGCACTGACTTGCAATCCAGGTGCTCCTGGAGGGAAGTGTAATCTAGGAACAGTTTAGTCTAACACTTGTATGCACTGAAAATAGTGCCTGCAATAAACTGTTTGTTGTTCCCACTGAAGTTTTGAGACAGGATCTCTTCATCCCTCTCATGGTAACAAGAACAAAAGTTTGCCTCTGAAATCAGCCTACCCCTTCTCTTGTTCTAAAAGCTTGCCCTGTTCTTGGGCTTTCACCCCATGTTAACAAAACAGGATTTGCCTTCACAGTTGAGAAAACTTGCACTGACAATGTTTTGTGGTATGCTTGGAACATTTTCCATACACCTTGTAAGGAATCTTAATACTGACTCTGTTTGCTTAGGGTTTTCCCCTTTTAGTTTATTAGATTTTGACTGATAATTTTTAGTTATAATCCATGTTTCTGATGTTTGAAACCTTTTTCAGAAAAGCTGAATAGTCAAAACTCCTAAAGAATTTTAGTGTAACCATTAATATGAAAGTATCTCACAACATAAAGAATAAATCAGTTTAATGCTAAAGAAATACAATAGTTGGACAGATTTAGCTCATAAGACTGACTTCAGCAAGGCTTCAGAAAAGTCTGTGTTGAAAAGGTTGTTTCTTTGTCTGTAACTGTATTCCAAGTATGTATATTACTATGGTTTCCTTTCATGATGTTTCTACCAGTGTACACTAATATGTACTAACAGGCAAGACTGTTAAAACCAGGCAGAAAAAAACTGTATTACTTTCTGTTAATCCAGGATGCTCAGGACAGTTTACTTCTTGCTTCTACAATTCCAGAAGCTGACATTTAGGCTGTGAAGTGCTCAACTTCACAAGCAGTTTTAATCTTATAAATCATTTCATAGGCAAAAATATCATTGACCCTTTGCAACATGGTCTCTTTCCATTGAAAAAGAACATAATACAAGAAGCTGTTGTTCAATTAGGCATTCAAAATGAAGCCTCATGTCTTTTATTCAAATAGTCCTGATTGCCATATTGTGAAGAAAAAAAAAAAATCCCCTATATCTTTTATCTTTCTTTCTTTCTTTTACTCATAATAGCAAGCAAATGTTGAAAAGACTTGATGGATCATACATGAAATACTAGAACTCCACTGCATTTGCTTTGCACATGATGCAAAGAATAGTCCAGATAAGCCACTAGGTGCCTCTCTTTCCTTCTTGGTTCCTCCTGTCGACTTCGGCAGGCGCATACCAGAAAGCTCTTCTGACAAAGGTGAGCACCTTGCACACTGCAGGGTTGTCTGCCATTTCATCGATTGTTAAGGCAACCCTATGTCCATATACCTCTGGCAGTACCAATACTGAAATGTTCTCTATCTTAAAAAGAGGGAGCAATTTAGAAACTAATCTTCAGAACAGGCAGTTGAAGACTAGTGTACATAGAATAGAGTTTTGTGCTAGGATTCCTGCTAAATAATGAACATTTTTCTGAGGTTTGATGCTTTTGCTGGTATTGCTAAGCACGAATTCATATCTTCATTTACAAACTCCTGGCAAAATCCTTTCCCTATCGCATGTGAATGCACAGAAAGTAGGAGAAGGTATTCCTTGCTGCATGATGACTTGATAATTAAGACTTTGCTGTAGAAAAAGGAAGGCTGGGTTGTAGCATTCTTTCTGACAAGATGCTCCCTGTAAGGTCAACTTTCCTCACACTTCATTTTCAAAATGAAGTTACTCCTCGCTGATACTGCAGAGGTGATGTGGAGGATAAGTAGCTAGATGGCAATGGCTTTGACTTACTAGAGGAATGGATAGGAAGTACTATGATGGGAAGGGTGGTTGAGTTCAATCAACAATGTGTTGGCTGACCACCTCTGTAAAGCTAATTCATTTCTATATGAGAGGGCTGTACAACTGAGGATTGTATTTTAACGTGTGTGGGGGGGGGGTGGGGGGTGGGGGGTGGGGTGTGTGTGTGTGTGTGGGTGTGTGGGTGTGTGTGGGTGGGTGTGGGTGTGGGTGTGGGTGTGGGTGTGGGTGTGTGGGTGGGTGTGTGTGTGTGGGGGGGGGGGGCTTATATTGTGTACATATACTTCTCATAAATAAGGATGAGGACAGAATGAGTATCAGTAAACCCATCTGCATCTGGGTTTACAATGTTAGAATATCTTGCAGGAATGGGGAAGTATCTCAGTTCTAGGCTGATGATCCATAGGTGATCAGGACATGTTTTCCTCTGAGTCCAGAAAACCTAGGTTATGTCTATTCTTTATGAATTTACATGCAGTTGAGCTTAGGCTGCCAGGTGGGAGACTGATCTCAGGGGAATTTATGCTCTGGCTAGTGATGTTCTTCCATCCAGGGAGCCACTTTACTTATCACTTCTAGGTAGCAGTTCAGTAACTTTCTGCCAGTGAGAAATCTGGTACTGCTATTTTTGCTTGATATCTTTAAAAATAATATTCTACATTCTGCCTTGTAGGAATTCAGCTTTCTAATAGCCATGGGCAGATTTCTCAGATGTTCCTGGCCTTTATTAGCTTTATTTTGATCTCCTTTAGTGCTTTCTGATCTTGCACGTTCATTGCTCATGTGATTGTCTGTCACACAAATCTCCCCACACACTCTGTGATCCTGTCACACAACCTACCTCCAGGCTGTGGTCTAACAGTGGCAGTTCAGCTGCAATGAAAGGCCAGGGATATCCAAGTTACCAGCCTGTTTCTGTGTGCAGGAAAGGAAAGTGGACAGAAAATGAAAGGAGAGCTCTGTCTTCAGGCAGTCTGTTTTCTTCCCAAGCAGAGACACAGCTCTCTGCCAGAATCACTGAAATCAGCCCGGAGTGGCAGGACAGCCCCCTGCTCTGACCTGGAGGAGATCATGTCTCCTTCAGAGCAGGCTAAGGGTGGTGGTAGGATCATATCAGGAGGCAGGGTGGCAGGGAAACATCAAGAGATTGGGCATGGGGAGCACCATTTCAGTGCACCTGCAGTGGAAATGGGGAACAAGGGTGGAGAAGCTGTGTTTATTTAACATGTGCTGACATACTAAGCTAGATCTGTGTTTAGAGGATCAGCAGCAGCACTCAAGATCCCAATCTGGACTGCAGGTGTGTGTCTATATGTAACATACCAACTTCAAGCTCCCTGGGCTTAGTTTGTGCAAGGATTTCACTACTTATCTAGGGTTCTTATGGGTAATCTGAATTATGCATAGACAAGAGACTCTACTGTCTCTAGATATTGTATCAGGTAATACTGAGCAGAAATTCTGATTGCTTTAAGAAGTGAAACATATAAATACTCCTACACTAAAGAGCATTGCATAATTTAGATAGTGTCCCGTTTTCTTTCAACCCCTTGGGCTATAACTAAAAGAGAGTTTACACATTACTTACTGTGTGTTACTATAGTATTTGCCTACAGCATAGGCTTGTTTGAATAGATTTAGGGTATATGAGTTTTTTTGCAAAGTCTTTCTGCAAAAGTGAGACTTCCCATAGGTCGGGTTATTCAGAAATTAAAATGGAATAGCAAAATAGCAGCTAGGGTTTTATAATAGCCTTACTATAGAATTTCAGCTGTGATTTTCTGTGATTCACTGCAAGTGGTCCTAGTCATGGCTTAAAAATTTGCATGCCAAAAGAACCCGGAGTTTGGGTCTTTACATAGTTTCTGAATCCGTCTTTGGATTTGAAGGATGTTAGGAGAGTATCAGAGTGAATTCTGCATTCTTTTGAGTGCTTTTGTTTTGACATAGCTCCTTCTTATCCTTTTACTTCCCTTTAGCTTAGGATGAGACAGCCACTCTGCCTAGAAGATCCAAATAGTTAATTCCTAGTAATTAAAGAAATGGAACATCCATGCTTACTTTTGGAAGGTATCTATAGAGTGAATTTTAACAGTTTGGTTTGCTGTTTCAGACTTGGATAACCACTACCCATGATACTATAACTGACATTGAAATGTGAGATTTTAGAAAAAATGTGAGTGGAGAGAGAGAGTGAATTGCTTAACTGCACAGTTTTACTGAAGAACATTTTAAATAATAGATACAGATACTAACAGTAGATACAGCTTCTCTATAAAAAGTGTTTTGGAAGTTCTTACTTTTAATTTCACTTTTTCTCTCTTAAATTGGTCTGACATTATTGTGGCAAGGGGTCTTGGAGGCATCTATATGACAGCTTTTTTCAGTGTCATGCTGTCATCTCTTGCAGCTTGTGCCTGCAGCAGCACAACACAGCCTTTGCCCATGACAGCTGTAGGGCTTGAACAATTATTAAATAGAAGTATAACCTTTGTTTGCATGTACTCCTGAAAAAAAACATGTGAATGACAATGCTTTAACCACCCAGAGACTCCAGAAGCTCAAAGAGGGAAAACCGCTATTCAACAAATATTAAATGTCCCACGCTATCCATTACAACTCAGATGTTGTGTGTCAGTTTGTTTTGGTTTGGTTTTGGTGTTCAGTTTGTTTTTTTTAATGTTTGTTTTAACATTACATGCTCTGGAAACAAAGAATTCTCCAATGTACCTAATATTATTTCTTAAAGTTACCAAACTATGTGGACTACACATTAAGATTTTTCTCAGGTGTTATGATGCAGCTAGCTATTGCTCTGCTGTACTGGTAGCACTAATATATGCACCTACCTAAAAATCTTTCTCTCGTTACCAGCTGATAACTGAGGCTTATCAGGAATTTTCTAGCGGAACAAAATTTAGTCAAAAAATGGTGGTTTGCAGCATATTCAGTCCCAACACTGGGTTCTGGAAGTTTCCTATGGCTGCTTGGTGAAACTGATGTCTTGTTTGACAGTCACTGCTGGTACTAATTATGGAGAAAAGGGTATCATTTTGTCTGAACATCTTTGCTTTAAGCAGTTTTGATGGAAATGGAAAAAATAATTAAAGAAACCAAACCAAACCTATCTTGTGCTAGTATTTTGGCCAATTCTGTTACTAATGTGACATAGTTAATAGTTTCCAAAGAAGCTCAGAGTGCATGAAATTGTTGTTGGTTCTGTGCCATCAGAATAATGTGTCACTTGGGTGGAAAACTGAGGTTCTTAGACTCGGTTCAGACTAACCTCATTGTTTACAGAAATCTGACCGAATAAAGCACAGGCTGAACCATGCAGTCATGAGGTTATTTTGATCACTTTGTTTCTGACTAGCCTTCAAGGCTTGTCACTTTAAAACCTATGCTAACAGTGAAAGGATGTCTGATTTCATACAAACAGATAAAATTACACTTGAACCATTCAGGGCACTGCCCCTTCCACTCCACTTTTTGTTTTTCTTCTGCTTCACCCAAGTGATTTCAGAAATAGTACCCCTATGACAGCATTTCTTCAGATTGGGAGGAGTTTCAGGGACAAAACTTTCATTTGGAAAAACATACATGTTTGAGGCTGTTACTAAATTTGTGAATGATTTCTACTTTGCGTGAGTTTTATGCTGTTTTGAGAAAGCTGATTTTTAAAGGAGCAAAATGAAGTGGTTTATGTAATGGAAACAATTTTAAAAGTATTTTCACTTTCAAAATAATGTATAAGTTTTCTTTTCCAGAAGCTTGTATTTAAATAGGTCTGATTATTATTTTTTCTTTATGTCTGTTCCATCATATTAAGAAGCAAATAATATAATAACAGAAACCAATATATCTGTTTATTCCAGAGGCTATATTAAAAGAGACAATCATTTATAACAGGCATCTAAGGAGGAAGATGGTGGGGAAGCCTAAAATTAATTAAATTGAAATACAACATTACATGTGGTCTAAATAATGACTTCAGCATGACGTGTCACTAGACATAGGCAGATTCTTTGACAGAGTTCAAAGTGAAATTGAGGAGATGCATCTTGCAGGGCAAGCACCATCCAACCCTCCAACCCAGATCTAATAAATATTTCAGCAGATGAGTGCTGTGGGAAAATGGAAATTAGGGCTACGTAACTTTCGCTGGCAGGATTGGCTTAAAGAGAAGCTGTTCTGGTCCCAGAAGACCTGAGCTGGTCTTTGTTATACCCAGAGTGAGATTAAGACACAAATGAGGACAAATGCCACTAACCCAGCAAAATTATTGTGTGCTTTTATAAAAAAAAGCATTCACATGTTGTCATAAGAAAATAATGATAGGAAAGAGAGGGAAAGATAGGAAAGAAGAAAATCGAGCAAGCAGTCGGGATACAGTTGCAAGGGATAGACACCACCATGGATTCAGTGATGCCCCGTTGGTCCATAGTCTCTGTTCATGTCAGTCTTGGGGTTCTTTGGATCTCCACTTATTGTCTGGTGTCAGTCTTTTATAAGGTGCTCAGGGCGGTTGTTTCCCAGACAGCGGCATGTACTGCATTCCTCCGTGGGGCACATGCCTTCACTGCATAGGCAGGTGTGATCATCCATGTCTAGGCACATCCCTCACAGCAGCATGACCTTTCCTTGACCTGGCCAAAAAGTAGTATCAGGCAGCTATTGTCTCCTTATCAGTTCACAACTGTTAAGTCTTGCAGGAGGCCAGCTAATAAGCTTTTAGACAGTCAGTTTGGGATATGATCTTTCACAGAAGCACTTTTTAAATTTTAAAGTATCAAATTAATATCTAACCATCTGGCAATGATATGTCTTTCATTAACTGGCATGTTAACCCAGGCTTTCAGAAAAAACAGCACTGCAACTAATGGCTTATCCATATGCACATACGGATATCCCCAGGTTTTCCAGTTCTAAAAAATCAAAACATCAGAAATGTTTCTGAAAGAGATACTATACATACAAAGATATGTGTGTATGTGGTTCTATCTATGAGTAATTATTGAATTAAGGAAATGAAACACTGAGAGAAAGAAAATTGAGTAAACTGAAACATTTGAGTTCTTTGAATACTTAGTACATTCTTTCAAGAGATAGTTTAGGAAAGCAATTTTCAAGCTGAACAATGCTGTTTTGTTTTTTAATTTTAGAAGTGAAATGCATAATCTGCAAATTGTTTTTTTTTTTCCAAATATATGTGCTTTCCAGAAAAGTGGTGTGCTCCTAGGACATTGCTCTCTAGCTGCACTTGAACCTTTGTCTTGTGGAGTCTTATCCCTTTTAAGGCTGGTCTCATTGGAAGCAAAAGACCACAGATGGCTCCAGACACAACTGAAATAGGCAGTCCAATGTTCTTAGGGTAGGTAACAAGACAGCCATCGTTCTCTAACTGTGTTCCTTATGTCAAAGCCTTGCAAAGTCAAGCTTCCTCCTGGCTGCCAGTGAGGAGAATGGAGTCTGCTGAGCAGAAACTGCCAATGATGCAATGATACACCTGGCAACTGCGATGCTGCCCTGGCCCCTCCAAAGAGCCTGTGGCAGCTTTGGCACCAGGAGCAAGACCTACTCTCCAGATGCATACTGCCTCCTCTGCTTTCTTCTCTCAGGTAGGTTCATCCTCAGGACAAATGTATTTTTTTCCTAAACCTGTAGGAAGCCTTGAACCCTAATGTCATACTTTCCTTTTTTAAACAATGGGTGTAGTATGAAGACTGGTCTGTCTGAATAAAAGTGGGCCACCAATTTTCGCAACTTTTTTAGATTTAAATGGACTATGTTTAATTAATACAGATCATTTTCTAAGAACATACTGAAAAATTCAAGCTGATTTAATTATGCAGATAAAAACTCTACTCTTTTTCCTAAAAGTACCTTTAAATTGGTTTTTATTTTCTTGTTTCTCAAACTTTCTACTCAAAATCTGTATGCCATTTCCACCTGAAACCCAAACAGAAGTTTGTAGGTTTCTTTTAAGATGCTTGAAAAGTTCACTTCTTGCTTGCAGTTTGTCACATCTCTATCAAAAGCAAAGTGTGGGTAAGAGGGAAAAGGCAGAGGATTCCTGTCACATAATGTGATAATATGTGAGCCATGCTACTGAGACCACTCCTAAACTTGGAATTAATAATTGCTTGGTATTTTCATAACCCTTGTTTCTTTTTTTCCTCTATTAAATTATTGGTTTTACTTATTTATTTGTTGTAGAAAATGCCAAGCTTAACTAAGTAAGGGGGAAAAAAAAAGTTATTTTTCTGTTCCCTGTGGACTGTAGGAGCTTGATTCTAGGGAAAAAAAGATGCTTCTGGAAAAAGAAGGTCAAACACAAAAAAGAGATATCAGAGACAGGAAGTGTGGAAGTGGTCTGGATTGCAATGTCTCCTTACTGTGCTAGACAGTCTTTTGTCTGGACTGTGACATATTTAAAACTGGTTGTTTTGAATGCTAGAAACTCTGGCAATGCCTAAAGCTTTCATAAAAATATTCTGCAAAAGAAGAATTTATCTTCTAAAGATAACTTTTGTAAAGCTGTATATGGATTTTGGCTCAAAATTCCAGCTTAGTTTAAATTTTGAAACAACCCATCCAAACATATTTGTGTGTTCCTCATAGAAATCTGAAATCCCTCAGCATCAGCTTTGCTTTGCTCCTCCTGCACTTCAGGATGACAATCCAGTTGGCACCAGAGTGTCAGCAGAACTTGGCTTCTACCCAGGGCTTTCTGAACAACGTTCCTTTGCGCCTGCAGTGTGGGACTGTTGTTGGAATAGATGGGAGTTACTGGTAGGCTGTTCATGTGGCAAACCATGAGGTGGTGGAACAATGTTATGAAAACACATCAAGATCTCCTCTCTTGTCAACTGCAGAGCCTCAATAGTGTACGACTGCAATAATAAAGTTAAAAATTTTACTGTCAGGTTCTTCCCCCCATTACTTCACTGAGGACCAAACCTGGCTCTTAACTCATTAGTATTCATATAAAATTTTCAAATGCAGTGCCTGCTGTTACTAAAATCTGATGTTATTAAAATCTGATGTCCAGGTTGTTGTTCATGAATTCTTGGAACTGCAGTGTTTGGTGTCTTCATTTTTTAAGACTATTTATGGAGCATCACAATGTTGTCAACGTATTAATTGGCTCATGCAAGAATAAGCTCCAAAGATGAATAACTTCATGGTAAATGTTGCTCTGGGAGAAGAGTTATTGCAATATTCAAACTCTAATTACCAAAGTTAATTATAGTTTTAGCTTCCCAAGCAGTATAGGAAACGATATAAAATACAGTTTCCAGCATAAGTCAGTTCTGAGAAAACTCAGCTGAGGAAAAAATTTGCTTTAGGGGCTGTAATACTCTAAAAGCAGTTACAATGAAAATACAGGAACTAGGATGTGGGGTTATAAAACAGCAATAGCACAACAAAAAGCTAGGATAAAACAGTATGATTTTCTAGCTTTCAGACTTTGGGTAAAATACTCAGCTGCAGTCCTTCCTGCTTAGAGGTTATCATTGCCCACTTTATGATGCTGATGAATTGACTCTTCTTTCTCAGAGGTGGTTGTATGGCA
This sequence comes from Falco rusticolus, assembly GCF_015220075.1. Taxonomy (NCBI): domain Eukaryota; kingdom Metazoa; phylum Chordata; class Aves; order Falconiformes; family Falconidae; genus Falco; species Falco rusticolus. Next base: position 9,373,732 of record NC_051210.1, read on the forward strand.
GTGGCTGCTTTGCATGTTCCTTTTATTGATCCTGCTGTCATAGTTAAGCCCAAGTCTATGCAAGAACATTCCTCCATAATTATCTGTACTATTCACATCCTTGAGATATATTTAATAGTTTCTGGTGCTTTCACACAGCTATTTAACACCATCCTTTCCACAGCCATATGCTGCTCTCTGTCTTCTTGATCTCTTTCACTGTTACCTTCTCTCCTCCATTAGCTGAGAAATCCCCTGTCAGGAGAGATCCTAAAGGCCCTAGGGAAAACTGAATCCTGAGACTTCATTTTCATACAATTTTTAGAGTCAATTTGATTCTTTTAATGGCCTAAATCCAAACCCAGTTTTCACTTTTTTTTGGTTTATACCAATGGTTAAAGTTTGCTAGCTCTTGAAGCATTTTGAGCAAGGAGAGGTCAGGGTGAGAGAGAATACATTGGAGTCTGAGATACAATTTCTAGACTTCCCACATATATTCTGCAATGTGCCCTAAGACAGCTACAAGCATACAGTATCTTGAGTAGAAGCTGGCTGCTTATTTCAAGCGGTTTGGTTGCATTGCACATACAAAACAAAACAAAAAGAAACAAAATAAAACCCCTTTATTTTCCACAACCTATGTCCTATGATCCTCCTCCCAAGCTGGGTTTTCCTGGTTGACCTATTCATTATCAACACAGACTGTGTCATCTATGCTTGCAGTGCCAGCACAGCTGGCATCTGCCAAGTTGAACACTTCACCAGCTGAATTCCTCTGCCCTCATGAAAGTGTTAGATGGTTTCTCTCCTCCTTCTTGCAGAACAGCTGCTCATCTTACTGATCCTTGTGGAATACCTAATTTTTCCCCAAAATTTTATTAATATCAGCCAACAGCTTGACAAGTTATTGTAGAAGAGGCAGATGAGCTTGAGAGTAGAATGCTTAAGCTTTCAAGGCAGAAACCTGAAAGAAGTAGAGGAGATGTACTTCTTCAGCCTGGCTCTGCCAGAGTGCTGCAGGGGATGGGGCTGCATGGGGGCCAGGACCACAGGGATCCGCCCAGGGGCTGGCAGGGCAGCTGCTTCATCAGCCAAGAGGGAGCAGGGCTGGCCAGGGAGCAATAGTGAGCAGCCCCCAGTCCCTGTCACAAGGGAGGGATAGTGATGCCCCAGAAGAGGCTGGTCAGGCTTGTTGCAACTTACTAGTCCCCTCAGGGCTATAATTTGTAATTAAACAAATTGCTCCAGGACATGATCATACATGGCTCACATAAGCCAGTCCTAAAGAAGCAGTGTTTTTCCCTAGTTATTCCATTCTTTTAGCAAAATACTGGTTCCATAGACTGATCTGGACCATTACAATGCAGTCACAGTTTTGCTTCTCAAAGGGAGAAATGCTTCTGAGCATGTTTCCTTTGGAAAAAGTCTTCAGCTTTTAGATACTTCAATATTTTGTGAGGGCTGTGTGTTTTCCCCATATTCACAATTGTAAAATGAGTGGAATCATCTGATGCTCTTGCAGTCCACATCTGCAAGGAAATCCTTGTTTTATCAGGATTTGCATATATAAATGACACCTTTCTTTTCCCGACTGTGCTTTCCTCTGGAGACAAAAGAGAGATTGCTTTTTGGTAGAGTCAGATTTTTAATTTTCTTTCAGAAGATTGTTCTTTTTACAGCCATACACCTCAGTTTAAATCATGCTTGATATTCTTGCCAAGCCCTTTCTACTACAATCTCGTCCATTTTAGAGAGGTAATTGCTACAACAAGTTGTCATGCAATTGTTTGTCCCCTTGTGAGTTAATGTGCTTAAGCTGTGATTTAATTTTCCACCAGCATACTTGCAAATTGAGATTGAGATGATCACTGTGTTTGCAATAGTATCTATAGTCCCAGTGAATGGGGAAGAAATAAATGGAAGCTCTTCCATCCCCTTTGGGATGTTCAGCATGGAGGCACCATCAATCTGCCCGACATCAGGAAACTGTCTTAAAACCTGTCTGACACTGATTTGCAAAGTATACAGTAAAGACAAGGCTGCATTTAAAATGGTTTATTGGAAATACACAACATAACATTGCTTATCAGTTTTATAAAGGAGCAGACATAAGCTAATAGTTACCTGTCTACTGGGTAAGTCTGAAAGGACATATCAACGTAGAAGTGATCCATAGTATAGACCTAAAGAAAAATCCATTTGGTTTCCTTTTTATTGACTTTCAATATAAATTATGTTAGTGTTAGTATGCTCCTTATCTAATGTGTTAAACTTGATTAAGTTTAGGGAGGCTTTAAAGGCTTGCAGGGATCTGGCTGCTTGCTTTTTTCTGACACCTTTCCATTGGGCTGAAAAGCCTTTGTGATCAGAAAATTGACTGTCTTTTGTATTAATCCAAAGATTGTATCTCCATTTACAAAGATTTAGTAAGATTTGGATGACTTTGTCTTATGATCATATGGGGTAACATACATATAAATGAAAAAGGATGGAGAGGACTTGACAAAATCCCTAGGATGTAGAAACAGATCCGTTGTGTAAAGATCTTCAGTGTACTGACAGCAATATGTGCTACTTATGATATCTTAAATATTTATCACCATGAATTCATGAAAGCATTCTGTGGAGGTACTTCCTATAGGAAGTGACCTTTTGACTACATCGGTAGCTGAATACAGGCTAATTATCTGTAAGGTTTAAAGAAAAATAATCTTAAAATCTTAAATAGGCTTAAATATGTCTACAGATCTACTGTAGCAGTAAAGGGTTACAAGTTCCATGGGTAGAAGTTGAAACAGCAAATTCAGGCAGGAAATGTAGCATATTCTTCCAATTTTGCTCTCAAAAGGAGTTAAACCATTGAAGTAATATGTGCAGGGCTGTGTTGGCTTCCCCATTATTGGTAAGTCCCAAATGGACACCAGACATACTTTTTTATGAGAGGTTTCTGCATTCCAGTGAAGTTATTGGACTTTGAACAGTAGAATCTGGTTATATATCACCACAGAAAACATCACAAAATGGAATATTCTTTTTAAGAAAAACAGTAAAAAGTGCAAGAAAAAAAGAGGACTTCATTAAGTTTTTGCAAAAGGAAGGAAAAGGGGAGAAAGGGATCTGTCCTCAGTAAGGCTGAAACTCTGGGACAATTCAGACATGGCTGTTAAACTATTAGGATGTTTTTTCAGTGGTCAACCTGAGGTCTCTAGCAGTTCTTCCAGAAGGTTGTGAGGAGAACAGGTCTTTGTCTCAATAAGTGTAGAGGAATTGGACTGTTCTCAGCTAGGGTTCTGTCCTGATATGTCAAGGGTCCTTTCTGAATTTTCATATACACTGACATTAAACAGTAAACTGTTTCTACCATAGATATGCATAGAAAAATCAATAGTCATAGCATTTCCAGTCCAGTGCCCATCCAATGTTGTAAAAATATACACCTTTCTGCAAGGAAGGAGAATTTTTTTGCTTTCATGGAAGAGAATGTCATTATGAGAAAAACTACAGCAAATTAGAAATTAGAAAAAGCGTAAGAGCTCTGAGACCAGGGAATTCAGGGAAGGCAGATAATTTTAAATGCTTGTTAAAATTTGGGATGATTTATTAATCTGTCAACAGAAAGAACAAAATGCCTTTATAGCTTTAAAGCCTGACATCTGTAGTCTCAATCTTGTAAATATCACTGCACAGCAGACTAATATGATGAGATTGTGCTCCATTTAGGCATAAATGAGCTGGCTTTTCATTATGATCTGTTTAGTTGGGATATTGATACCAGTTTGTAGTATCAATACTATATTGACACTCTGACAGGGTCAATTAATTGCCTATGTTTGGAGGCAAACTCTGTGTGCTTGGACAATATATAGATTCAGGTACTACTAAAACCAGCACATTTTTTGATCCAGATAAACAGCGATGGTGTCTTCAAACTAGCATGGACACTTCCTTGGTACCTAAGTGGGTCTTACTTTGGTTGGAAGGAAACTGGAGAACAACAGCCCTAAGCTGAGAGCTCTGTTTTTACTGCAGCTGGAAAAGCTAAACAGATCGCTTTAGTAATGGGGCTGATACAAAGCCTTCAGAGAAATAAAAACCATTTGTTCTGTTCAATAACTGTGAGTTCAGAATAAGGCCAGAGGTACTGAATTTCCTTTTCGGTGCTCGTAATAACAGTTAGGATTATGAATTCTTCTCTTCTAAACATATTATAAGGGTGAAATTTACAAGATGCCAAGAAATGAAATGTGTAGTTCTGTGAGATCCATTAATTTTCACTGGTATTGCTTTTGCTGCCGTTTCTTACCTAAATAAAGGGAAAACTTTTGCTTTGCCTCCTGAGAAAACTAAGTTGTGATAAGCAACATCTGAAGTGCAGGATATAGATGTTACCAGCACTTGGGAATAAGCCTGGGAAAGGGCTTTGAATCCAGCAATGCCTTCTCACGCATTTAACAAGCCCTTCTGTAGAGACCAAGGGTAACCATAAGCTTATAACTAAAACTGCTTACATCTTGAAGAAGCTGGAAGTACAAATATTCAAACATCCTAACGGAGAGGAGGTCTCTGTGGTCCTAATCCACTTATCTGTGGAAAAGGCTTAGAGGACAAAATTCACATTGTTGTTCCCTCTCTCATTTTTTAGTGTTTGGATGCAACCATGGATTGTAGAAATAAATAGAGCTGCTAAAGAGGTACACAAAGCAAGAAATAAGTCACACAAACGTGTTTTCCAGTTTGAGTGGCTGCTGTGTATTGTTTTGATTTTTCCATCCTTCCTTCCTTCCTTCCCTCTCTTTTTTTCCTTTGTCCTTTTCTCTGTTTTCTTCCCTTTTGTCTTCTGTCTACTTGGCAATAACTGGAAATTAAGTCATTTTCATAGAGTGAAAACATGGTCAAGACTGGCAGGCACTACCCACATGCTCAAACACTGTTAGCTAGAGAGTGTGGCCTCGTGTCCAGTCAGGTTTTGGCCTCGTGTCCAGCCTCCATGGACAGAGACTCCACAGTCTCTCTGGGCTTTCTGTTCCAATATTCAATGAAATCTCAGTGAAAAAAAAAAAAAAAATCTTATGCTTAAATTGAATTTATTGTATTTTAATTTGTGCCTTTGGTCCCTGGTCCTGTCACTGGGTACCACTGAGAAGTACCTCACTCTAATACCTCATTCAAATGTACGTTTGGATAAGATCCCCCTTGAGTCATCTCTCCTCCAGGCTGAACAGTTCCAGATCTTTCAGTCTCTCCTTGTATGCCAGATGCTCACGTCTCTCCATCATCTTTGTGGCTCTAAAATATGTTTTCAGCTCAGACACGTTAGAACTGAAGCACTAATGGAAATAGCGCCTACTTTGTCATAACTGGCAGCCTCAGTTATGTCTTTTTTCTGAATAACAAATCACTAATGATCCTCAGTTGGGTCATATGCCCTAATGAATGTAGTAGTAAATGGCTCACAAATGGGGAAATTGGACAAGCACCATTGACCTACATAAATAAGGCACTGTGCAGAAACCTGCTGGACCCAGCTAATTACTGCAATTTCTCCTTCAATGATAGAAGAAGTACTATGGTCCCAGAGCTGTTATTCTTATTAATTCTTTCAAGGTCATAAGTTGGGTTTTTTTCTTCCTGTTTATTAAAAATAACTTTAAAGAATGATTAGGCTGGATTTGAAAAAAAAATATTTGGGCTATTGGACATAGATTTATTAATATTATTATTAATAATATTAAAAAAAACCAAAAACACCACCACCATAAACTAGCATCAGTTTTTTTCCTTTTTTCCTGAAGACAATAAAGAGGGAAGAGGAAACCAAGAATTATTGAATTATTTTGGGAAGAAATAGGGATCACCTTCCAGCATGCAGATCCCTGGAGGCTGATTCTTTCCTTTTGTAGGCTAAGGCTCTAGCAACATAGTTAGACTAATATCTAACTTCTAGGCACATAAATTTGTAATATATTGATACATATATTGCACCAGGTGATTTAAGAAGACACATAAATACTATGTTTTGAGCATGGACGTGAATTTGTGGTCTGGTGCAGGCTGGTCTAATCTGAGTTTATTTTTGGGAAGAAAGAAGGTACTTTCTAGTACAGTTAAAGGCAAAGTGAAATGGTAGGTAAGCATGGAGGGGAAGTGTGATTCAAGTAACAATGGGGATAGATGACAGAGGCCAAAGGAAAATCTGGCAAAGTAAGAATAAATTACATTCATTCAGAAATACTCTACTCACATCTGAACAGCTCCAAACGAGGAAATAAGTAGTTAAGAATACTGTAAATTAATATATTATGACATGCTTCACATCTTGTATTGTGCAGGTACCGGAGTTATTTCCATTTTATATTTCTTGATATAACTAGTCAAGAGTTGTATATTAACACGCTTTCAGCTACAGGAATGAACAATTGCAAACACTCAAGACCACAAATTTCCCAGTATGAATGCTGCAAAAGTCATACGAGGGTGTAATAAATATAATCCTTAGATTTTTGTATAATGTTGTCAAAAATCTGACCACCAGACTGAGGATATAAAAAAAATAATAAAAAAATACTATCTTAGCTTCCCTGTAATATTTGCTTCACCTAATTGTCTCACAGAATGAGCCAATGGCCAACAGGATGCAAAATGTCTCACTCCAAGTTTCTTTTTCTTTATCATTTTGTATTTGCAGTTCTCAGCTTTCACATGAGTATTGTCATGATGAAAGTGGTGTAAGTTGCATAGTACAATTTAGAAACATTTGGTCTGTAAGTCAGTTTGCTTTTATTGTTATACCTTTCAAAGTACTACATTAATTCATTATGTTGTTTGTAGAAAGTTCTTATAGACTACATATCCTCTTCTGCAAATTCTTAAGCAATAGTCTATGAAGCATCATCAAAACCTCCTGTCTGAATTCAGCCAGTTCCTCTACTGCCAAGTACAGCTGTGCTTGGCAGTTGTCTCTAAAGCAACAATAATCTAGATGCTTTTTACCTGCTACCCATACCTATTCCCCATGCAATTGACAACTATAGCAGAAAATATATCCTTAGGGCTGAGAGCCAAAAGATATTCAACCATCAGCATCTTCCTCTTCAGCATTTGTAGCTGATTTGGACCCATTTACGTTCTTGTCGAAGTGCTTCCACACAGTTAAGACACTGCTGGGCAGCTTCCAGATTATGCTTCATTTTTCTTGTGTGCTAAGCACTCAATAACAGAGGTTGAATTTGCAGACTCTGTCTTTCATCAGCACTTTTGCCAATGCAGGCTGATTGGGGAAAAAAAAAATCATGGTGCTGATATTAAAGTCAAACAATTTAATTTTCCTTTTGACTCTCAATCTAAATGGATCATGATCATGAGCTCTTCTCTATCACTGCAAATCTACAAATGCTGGGAATGTGTTTTATCTGTTCTTTCTCCAATGACAGGTAAGGTAATAATTTTGTGTCTTTGGGACCTGAGATTCGGGGGCAGGGGGTGGGATGAGGGGGGTGGGGGTGGGTAGCAGTGTGTGTGTGTGTGTGTGTGTGTGTGTTGCACAGCTTTCAAGTGTTTCTGAGATAGTGATATTTTGGTAGTAATACAGTAATTCCCCTTCTATATAAGCAGTGCACCATCCAAGATAAGAAAGCATCTGTCTTCACATCCCTGAGGTCATTGCAGCACTTGAAATAGGACTGGGACTTGTATAGAGAGAATATAAGAATATTAAAGCTCTTTGGGGTGAGGAAAATGTACTAGATTTATGAGCATGCAGAAGCAAAGAGTAAGTGTAAAGACATGAGTTACTGACAAAATTTTATTTCCTCATAAGAAGCAGGATAATGAATATATTTTAATTTTGTTTTTAGCTTGCCTAATTTACTATGATTAGGTGCAATGGAGTAAAGTGAAACTAGAGCATGTTCAGAGAATGAACCATTTGGCTGTTAGCATTACTATTAATTGGGTAAACCGCTCACATAAAAGCATAGGTGGCCACTAGCCACACAACTTGGAAGCCATAAAAATGGGAAAGCTAAAGCTCACCTTGATTTCAGGGGTTATTTGGCACAGAGAGACAGAAAAGAAGCTGAAATTCAAGGCGAGTGGTACTGAAGCTTATAATTCATGAGGATATCCACTCTCTTGATTGAGATTTCTTGATAGAAAAATGCAGGTGAGAAAAGAGCGAAGACCTCATACATCAGGCTCATAAAACTAAAACATTAATACTTTTTGGATTGTAAATTAAAATTTAATAACAAAAGGAATCAAAATTGAGTGTACATATTCCACATAGTAATTATTTCTTATTTTATTACTTAGAGATTGAAAGCTGATATCAGTGTAGTGTTGGGACTTCCTGGTTTTCATGTTGCTAAGCCTTGCTACAGTACCTGATCTTTATTATAATGAACCACTATACTTGCATGGAGAGCTGAAAATGGGGTCTAAAACTACAGTAGTTTTGATTTACAGCCCAGTGAATTAAAACGAGCAACTTGGAAACACTTCAGTGTGAATGGAAAACTTGTCATTGGCATGTATTCAACTGAAGAGGAGAAAGCAGCTACACACAGAGCTGATGACTGATCTCTATTTCCTTCAGCTGTGTTCCTTTCCACACAATGGTTACACAACTGAATAAAACTCATGCCCACTCGGTGCCTGTGTCCACCTGGTTGTGATTAAGACAGGACTACTCTTGGCCCATGCTGGTAAGTAATGGGTGCCTGGTCTTGTGTTCAGAGTATAGCAATAATACACTTTTCCACATTGCAATGAAGAAATAGCAAATATTTCCTGATAGGAGAAGAGGGAAAATTAATTCTCTGTTTTCTCATAGCAATCTATGGTTCCCAAATAATTTCCCATTTTTTTAATTGTAAAGAAATGAAGGTTTTATTTTCCTTATAGTCTTACAATTTTCATGTTAGCCTTAAAAACAGCTTTCTGAAAATACAAAAGGAAAGTTTCAAAAAGCTTTACGGGCTGCTTAGTCTTTAGGGTAAGAGACTTTGCTTTTGGTTGCTTTGAGAAGACTGTTTAACACTAATTGCCATCAGATGGGGATGTTGTGGTTGCATCAGTAAAGACTTTTTGAAAACTCAGTAAAAAACATATCTGTTTGAAAATACTTCTGAAAGTACAATCACAGATTCTTAACACAGACCACAGGAAGAAAAGCAAATGGCAGAAATTATTTTTACTACAAACCACTAAAGTACAAAAGGATCTATCAGGCTAGAAATCAATTGCAAGCAATCAGCCAAATCTTAGTTGTTATTAATTCAGCAACTTACTCTTCACAACATATGAAAAGCTAAATTTAAAAGATATTTCAGCACAGTCAAGATTACATTTTAGGGATTTTATGGTAACGAGTAGGATCCTTAGTTGGCAACTTTTGCTAATTGAAAAACTTAATTTCAACTGTAAAGGTAAAAATTAATTTGCCTATTTCCTTTGTCTTTTAGACATATTTGCAAACATGAAGCAATGCAGTGCTTATAAATCAGTCTAATTTTTATTATTGCTTCCAGAAATGAGAGTTGAACTAATATAGTTGGCTCCAGCTGGTGCTATGCCATTGTTCTTCTCCACAATTGCATAAATTACTGGTAACTCTGAGGTAGTAGGAATGGAATAACACTGACGACCCAATAAGGATGAAGTGTACAAATTCTTGAAATAAATATGTAGGGATTTGACTATCCAAGTTGCTTAGGACTCCAGCCCTTCAACTGAAAACGTTGCATCCACTTCCTTGTTATTACGATCTTCCGTGGACATCTGTTATTGGCTGGTTGAAGCAACTGAGTTAGCTGGATCTCTGCAACAGTATGGTTATTACTGAGCTCCCAAGAAGATGGCTAGAATGTCTCTCTTGTTGCAGTGCCTTAAGCCAGAAGTGCAAAGCTTACTGCTTCTTAAAATTTACTTATTTTAACTATTTTCTTTCTTAGAAAATGGACAGGAAAGTAACCTTATTATTAAGATGCTGAGTAAGAACATAATTTTATCTGATGAAAGAAAATGAACTTTCTTTCCTGATTTTGTTGTTACACTCTTATGAAAGCTAAACCCCTCTCCCCTGGAAGCTCTTCTTAACCTGAGGCATGACCCTGTCTGTGCTACATCACAGCTGTGTAAGTAGATGTGTAGGCACCCCAGTTCTCACCTTGACCCAGACCTGCTAGCTGGGCTGGCTCAACCTCTGACTGCCTTGTTACTCAGCTGTGCCTGACCCTGACCACACTCTCTGGCTCTGATCCTGACCTGGTATTGCTGCTTTTCATCCTGACTCCTTGTTGGTCAGCTCACTGCTCACACCAGCCAAAGCACGGCTCCCTGCTCATCTGCCCTGGCAGAGCACCTAGACCCTTCCCTCACACCCTTCTGCATGGCCATCTAGAAATGGCTTTTTAAAGTGGGGTCAGGAGCAGAGGCAGAAATTCTGGTGCTGAAAACAGTCCATAACATTTTGTCAATAACACAGGGCTCCTTCACTTTTGATACTTGCTCATTGGAAAGCTTTGGGCTAGATTTTATGTGTCAGGGATGAATGTTGATATTAGACTGTAGTGGCTTAGAAGTGGAATAAGCTGTATTTGTGAGAGCATACTGAAGTGCTTCAACTACATCTACCTTTGTATTAAATTAACTTCTCTGTGGAGATCAAAATATTATCTTGTTGGGGCTGTGGGTTTCTTGCTTGTTTGGTTTTGCTAAGGAAAACCCCATAGAAAGCAGTGAGTTTTAGTTAGCATTTCTACACACACAACCAAACATAGATATGCTATATAAAAATTGAAAGTGACTAGGTTTGCACAGCTGAAGACGACTGCGAACTGGCAAAGGATAATCTCAAAACTGTGATCCATACATTTTACTCCACATATCTAACATGTTTTTCATGGTAGTTTGATTTACAAAAGAGATTAAACATTTAAATAGCAAAATCCACTATGATCCTAATGAGTTAAGTAAGGCTCAATGGAGCAAGATAACACAGTCTACGGAGTTGTGTTTTCAACATTTTGATTTTTGATAACGTTCAGGGAAGGCAGTAAAAACACTTTCAAACAAAGATACTTGAGACCTACATGAACTCAGGATGAGGAAAGATTAATAAAACTTGTGTTTATTCTTTCCTTTGACAGGCAAAGCTGAAACAAAAAAAAATCTGAAATGCATCCCAGATTCATAAGAGCACTATGGGTCTCCAAAACATATTTTGGTGAGTATGTACTAAGTTTTAACTAGGAGGTACAGTTTGACACCCCCTCATCTGATGGTGGGTTTGTGAGAGCTTCAGCCATCACGACAATTCCTTTTCCCTGAAACTGGCTCATGAATTTTATCAAGGACTCATGTTTCTCTTCCCCACTGAGGCTTGAGTGCAGTAATTCAGAGTAAGGCATCATTACCATTTGCACAGTTTAAAATTTTTCCTGGTTTCTGTATGCATTTCAGAATTCCTTGTCTCCAACATCCATATATTAATGGACAGCTGCTATACTACTGGAAATCTGACCAATGGCTTTCTGAAATCTGTGAACTTCAGTGTTAAATCCCTCTTTTAGTTGACATAGCATGTATCTTTCACTTCTTTGTTTTGACACTTCTTTGACTTTGATACTTACAATACCATAACGTTTTAGAGTCTTCTGCTTGGTATTCAAACAATGTGTTCAAACAATATTTGTGCATCCATGTTTTGAAATGCATTCTGCAGGAATTCTTCCAGCTGTAAAAACAGGCCGCACTTCATATCTTCCCTCATTTTCTGTCTTCTGGCAGTTATTAGAAGATACTGAACCAGGTTGCACATGCACACTTCCAAGAGACGACGCCTACATGTTACTGTATACTTTTATTGTGTTGTCCTTTTGATGTGTTTGTAAACAGCTGTGAACCATAGGGTACATATGTTTTTTTAAATCATCCATCAGATGATTCTTTCACTGTCCTTTTGAAGGGAGTGGAGGGGACAGAGCTGGTATAATCTGTTCCCTTTTTGCTCTTTTTTCACCTGAAGTTCTTGAACTTTAGCTCTTCTTCAACTTCATATCTGCTTAATCTTTCTTGCACCCTGTTATCTTCTATGGCTAATCTCCTCGTAACTACTGTCTTGCTGTCTAAAATTCCACTCATTTTTGCATTCCATAAATTATCACCACAATAGTTTTCTTATTCCTTGCTTTTATTATGCTTTGAGCTCTTTCTACATAAATACTTCCCTTACACAACTATGGTAAGTTAGGTGGTATCCGTGATTACTAATGCTTGAGCTTAATTTTCTTTTTCAATTAAAACCATTAAATTGATTGGCCAGGGAATCTATTAAATATTGCTCATATACTATAGCCAAACTAGAGAAGACTTTTGAATAGTAGTCAGTCAGGAAATATGTTAACTTCTGAGTGTACTGGAAGTTTATCTTGTAAGGGTAGTAGATACATCCCATGCTATTACCGCTTTTACAATTAACATAAAATTTAACCACACATAAAAAAGTTGGCCAGCGAGTTGGATGAAGTGTTTTTCTAACACCAAGGCACGTATGACATTTGTATTGCAATGATTGTAAGTTCATTGGTAAGAGAAGGAGTTTGCCTTCCATTTGGAGAAAGTTCACTCTGGGTCTCCAAATACCAAAAGAATAAAAATGGAATGGAACATGAACAAGACATTTCCAAGAGGAAAGCATGAAGCAAGGCAAAAAAACCTGTCCTGGAAGATGCAAGGTGCTTGATAATTTGGGTCTAACTAAAGACATGACATCAAAGCACCAGAGAATGAGAGCTTGGCACTTAGTACTAGCACAAATTTCGTCACTAAGTAAATTTGAATCAAAGTTAATAGCACTTCATACTGATAAGATTTCAATCAGACTTCACTAAATGAAATGACGATGGTGTTTGCTGCCGAATGTTCTTTGAGTTTCTTATTAGAAATTAACATAAAGCCTTTTTAAAAATGACATCTACCAGAGGGAAGGAAACTGTTACTTCGTTACTCTTGAGAATGTTCCTGACTTTGTTTATAGTTTTGTAAGCAGAATATTTTCAACATTTTAAGAGCGGAAAAATCTTTTACAGTATATTTTCCCCATTTGTAAAGCTTAGGCCTGCTTGTAAATAATTTTGAAGGTGGATGACTGATATGGGAAGAAAAAGCAGCTGTAGCAGGCTAGCTTTTCCACTTCCTTTTGAGAAACGGGGCAAAGCAAGCAGTTTTTCATTTACATACAGAACCTTCTTCCACATAATTTCTGCTTTTTTATTATGAATGTTGCACATGATAGACCTAAGTTCTGAGACTGTTTCACTGCAGAAGATAGGTGTTGTTTCAGGAAATGTCACCACTTCATAAGAGGAGGACTCTCTTTCCTCAAATGTTAAACCTTGTAGTTAGGACTAAGAATTCCTGGAATGAAAGCTGGAAAGATATCCTTGTTTTTCAGCTAGTCAGTTCTAATTAATTACCTGTAGAGCATTTTCTGTTTTCTCTTACTCTAAAGAGTGTAAATTCACTTCAATCAAAGCAGTGCAAGACATCCCTTACCTCAATAGAGAAGCTTCATCCATTTTACAGAAATACAGTGATAACTGGAGGCTTGGGAGACCTCTTGCTATCACAGAAGTTTCCTTCTCTGAAACAAGAATTGCAAATCTATTTTAGGGGTACACAAAACTAAAACCAAAATGGAAAACAAAACCAAAACACAAAACCAACAACAAAAAAACACTTCAGGAAATAAACAAACTTGTTCGTTCAAGGACAGCATATATAGTGTTTCTATGACACTGTTTCTCAGCACTTTCACTGTCCTTCACTGCTTTACTGATTCATGAATGTATGATCTGGAGTGGATTTGTCTTTGATGAGCAGGTCATTTGTAGCAGAGTAAAAAGGATATTTATTCGTCTGCATGTATTTTCTCACAGGGAAAACGGTTCCTTTCTAATGTCTGATATGTGGACACTCACTGGAGACTCAACTAAGTATGTATCAGGATACAAAGCTTAATACATAGTGAAACTTCCACAGTAAAAATAAACTATTGAAGGTAACAGATGCATCAGAAAGTGTATAATGCACAGGAAACATAATGGCAAACCCAGTTAGGCGGAGAGCTTCTGATTGTTTTGTTTGGGTTTTTTTTTTTTTCATTGTGCTAATTGTGAATAGGGACACAGAGGTGATATACCCTGGATTAAGGCTCATTGATATAATCTTTGCTGATCATAGTAACAGTTACTGCCACACTGTAGACATGGATGACCTGAGGAAATGGCAGTCCATTACAACAACCACATGAATAAATATCTCATGATTCTGATTATATTTCTTCTTCTCACAACCAGGTTCCTTTTTTCCTGTGTGGGAGGTATAAATTAGTCTTTAAATAGGTGCTGTCCAGAGACACTCTTCAGTCATTTAGCTGATCTGCCATGTCATAGGTCGAAGAGCTTTGTTCAGTAACATATATATTGCACTAACAACTCCTTTTCAAAGAGACATCTAACCTTAGTGTATTTGCCTCTGCTTTCAAATGGCTTTCAAACCTTTTCTGGTTCGTCATAGACACTTTCTCTTCTGACCCTTTCAGTCAGGGTCAGAATCTCAGTCTCAGATGTCAGCTTCTCTGTAAACATGGACTGTTCCTGTTTGGATTCCCTTAAGCAATGTACTGAGAGACTCATCAATTATTACTGTGCATTAAACAGACACGAGGCTGCTGACAGAGAAGACCAAGTGTTACTCAATTCCTACACATACTATTAAGAATAAAGGGAAACCTCTGGAACTGGCTTATCAACACATGTTGCTGTACTGGAACCCTCCTGCAATTATTTTCCTTTTGTGCTTTCTTATTTGAACCAGCTGGATTGATGTTGTGCTATTAGAGACACTCAGCAACATCCACCCTGCTTTTGAATTGATGTCTCATCCTGTCTGTCAATAAAGTGCTGCAGAGTTAGACGATACAGTAATGATGTCAAAGAAAGAATGTTATGTTTAACAGTGAGTTCAAAGGCATCTGGCCTTATGTATGTGTCAATATAATGAGCTATGGAAGATATTATTTGGACAAAGGACAGACCTATTATAACTTTTTTCTTTGGGAAAGCACCTGGGAGGTTTTTAATTCAATGAAAACATAAACATATGTTTTCTACAAAGTTTGTTCTTCTTTCACGTAGTTGTTTCTTCAAATCTGTTTCCTAGGTTGATACATGTATTGTTTATAAACTCTTTCTGGTATTTTTTTATGCTTTATAGAGACTATAGAACTCAGGAGCTAAAAAGAGAGGCTTTAATTTCTGTGTTGCCCATTCCATATGGTCCCTGTGTGTGTAACCCAAAATCATAAATATTGTATGAGACCTGGTAGTTTTATTGAAGCAATTTGTTATGCTTCTTCTATTTTGATTAGAGAGCATCACATGGGAAAGAGACTGGCAAATGGTCTTGGTAACATTATATTTGAAGGTCTTTACGGGCCCAGAATGAGAATGATGCTCTAGATAGAAGCCACAGACTTATATTGTCTTTAAAGTTCATGGGTATCCCACTGGTATAATGACATTGCCACACTACTGGCTTACTCATTCAGCTCATAACTTCTTGTTGTCTGAGCTGGCCTTTTCCAGTGCCTCTTTTGCCTGGGGGACAGAAAGAGCAGAGACTAATACAGGTTACTCTCCCTGTCTCTGGTCAATTCATGGTCCTTCGGCTGTTGGGTTTCTATGAAACTTAGAAATGTTGTAAGTTTTAATTCTTATTGAAGTGGAAGGAAAAACGTTTTTTAATTTGATGCAGTCAAAATGGGTGAGGAAAGCATGAAAAATCAGTGTTTTTATTTCATTTACCACCATACTTATCTGACAAGATCATTACACTTTTCTGTTCTTATTTCTTCCTTAAACTATTGAACACTGAACTGTCAGTTTCTAGCTGGAGGGATGTCATATTTATTCCCTTACTGCAACATATAATTGACAGTTAAATTCATTGCTGAAATAATAATTTTTACAAGTGCTTACATTCTGATACAAATAAGATTGGATTTAACCTTTCCAAAGAATAGGTTTTAGCTTCCTGTTGCAGCCTTGTGAATGAGGGAGAAAATGCCAGTCATTGTCTTCCCAATTCTATGAATTGTTATAGCATACTATCATGTCAGCCATTTCCTATTTGGGTCTAACTAACAGCTGGACATCATTATTATAATGATTTCATATAGCTAATAAACTAAAAGTGGGAACACTTAACAGCTGGATAGAATGCATGAGGCTTGATACTACATGTTTATTGAAGAGTTGCTTTGTCTTCAATTTTCTTATCACAGTCCTGCATCCTCATGGTATGTCTTGACCTAGACATGAACTACCAGCCCATCACTATGTCATTTGCTTCCACTTCATCACTGGACAAAAATAATTAATTAATGGAGCTGATAATAATACTTTAAAATGTTTGGATATTATGTTAGAAAATTTTGTGTAAAAATGCCTAGAAGAGTTCACTTCTTTAAAATCCAGGTAAATAAGGTAGACTGAAAACAGTGTGGTTCCCATTGAGAAAATATTTGTGTGTGTGATATTTTTTTTCTAGATACAGGAAGAACACCCTTGACACACAGACACACACACACACCAGCCTCCATCTTAATCAAGCAAGGGATCTCTTGAAAAAAACAGAGAAACCCTCAGGTAGTGTCCCAGTGTATTGGGTCCAGTTGTGATGGAGACTGTAATCATTACAGATTCACATTCTGGCCATACAGGCAACTGAACTGAACTGAGCATAGCAACACTCCTGTTGGTTTCTTTTCCTTTTGGTCAGACTTTGTGAAACCTACTGACGACCTGTCTTTCCTCCACTCCTCCTCAGTGGATATTCAGTGTCAACTCATTTTAAATTTTCTGTATAGCTTCAACAGTGGAGAATGCTTTGGATCTTACTGCACAACACTGCCTGACTGCATCTGCTCTCTATTACCCTCACAGGCTAAGTGATGCTGACATAGCACAGTTATCTGTTACTTCCTAACAGATTAGGAAGTAAAGCTCCTAAACTCAGTGAGCAGAGCTCTGTGATGTAGACTGCAAAGTCTAAACCTTACCAGTAACCAAAGATGACGGGGAAATAAAGCAATTCAGAAATATTATTTATACTTTCTTCTGCAATTCTGAATACTAAATTATCATTCAAGATATACTATCAATTAAAGTTGCCTGGCCAACCTTGATTCTGCTCTGGAGTGTGTATGCATGTTATGATAGCCCTTAGTGGTTTCATCCAAGACTGTTTACTGTCAGGACTTCTATCTCACTTAGTACTTGGAGCAGTTGGTTCGCACCCTGTGTAAGTATAATCAAAGAATTACAGAATGCTTGACATTGAAAGGAACCTCTGGAGGTTATCTGGTCCAACACACATACTCTAGCACGGACACGTAGAGCACACTGCCCAAAATAATGTCCATGTGTTTTTTTCACTGTCTCCAAAGACAGAAACTCTACAATATCCATGGGCAACCTGTGCCAGTGCTCAGTCACCTTCCAGTAAAGAAAGTTCTTCCTTATGTTCAGAGGGAACCTGATGTGCTTCAGGTCATGCCCATTGCTCCTTGTACTGTCAATGGGTATCACCTGAAGGAGTTAGACTCCAGCTTCTTTGCACCTTCACTTCAGGTATTTATAGACCTTGATAAGATCCCCCCTTCCTCCTCAGCCTCCTCATTGCAAGGTTAAACTGTCCCAGCTGTCTCAGCCTTTCCTCCTAGCAGAGCAGAAAGGCCCTTGGTCATCTTCACGGCCCTTCCCTGGACTCGCTCCAGGATGTGCACATCTCTCTTGTACCAGGGAGGCCAGAACTGGGCACAGTGCTCCAGGTGTGGCCTCAGCAGCGCTGAGCAGAGGGGAAGGACCACCTCCCTCAACCTGCTGGCAATCCTTTGCCTAGTGCAGCCCAGGATGCTGTTAACCTTCATTGCTACAGGGGCGCCTTCCTGGCTCACGTGTGGCTTTGTGTCTTCCAGGAGACCCAGGTCCTTTTCTGCAAAGCTGCTTCCCAGCTGTGTGACCCCCAGCATTATTGGCGCCAGGGCTTGTTCCTCCCCAGGTGCAGGACTTTACACTTCCCTTTGTTGAACTTCATGGGGCTCCTGTGGGCCCATTTCTCCAGCCTGTTGAGGGCCCTCTGGATGGCAGCACAATCCTCTGGTGATAGCAGCTACTCCCCCCAGGTTTGTGTCAACAGCAGACTTTTGGAGGGCACGCCCTGCCCCATCATCCAGGTCATTAATGAAAATGCTGAACAGGATTAGGAACTGATGGGAGGCTGCCTGGCCTGTACTTCCCTGAGTTCTCCTTCTTTGCCATTTAGAGGACAAGAGATTAATTTGCTTTTGTCAGTGTTTTCTGGATATTGGGGTACCTTTTACCTCTTTCCCTGCCATGAATCAAGCCCCTGGAGTCTCAGGTAAAACATTCAGAAAAGAAATTCAGCAGATGTATTGTGAATGCAATAAGAAGAATTTTCACCCAGTAGTTCTGGAAGATTACATGAAAACAAAATTTTTAATTTTTTAGTTATTTCTGTGTAATGATCTTGTGACAAATGTACATTATACCACTAGTATGAGGGATTATCTACACAGGATAAGCATCTGCTATGGTAAGTGTGTAGCAGGTAGCAATCACAAGGACGTGGGCAGTAGCACACAGAAAAGTGCGTTCCAGCACACACTTTAACATAAGAGAAAAGTATCCACCTCAAAACCTTCTTTAGCTGAAACAGAGCCAAATATTGATCTTGTGTAAAAAGATTTTCTGAGTTGTCTGAGATACAGAATCAATTGTCTGGGGAAGAACTTGGTAAGTGATGGGGTGGGTTGGTTTTAAAATCAAAATTTGATTTTTATTTTAAAAGTGAAAAAATGTGCATGTAAGCAAATTGCAAAAGGAGAAATAAATATTAACAAAATGCTTACTATAGACTATTTAATTAAAATTTAGGAGACTGCTCATGAGCAGAATAGATTCTTCAGTCAAGTATTCACAAAAGTGTTTTCAGTGCTTACTTCATTTTGTATGTCTTTACATAAGTTCTTAAGAGATAGTAAAACTTTTCTCAAAGGCATTTTCAGACATCTTTGATACTGAGTTGTTTTGTGGAAGCATGCTTAAGGCACAATGTGTTCCTTTCAACACAACATACTTAAAATTACTTTTTTTATGCCTTAAATCTGTTAGTTGACACATTCTGTTGACCAGGATTTGGCAAGCATGGTTGAATTTGTCCATTTTGTCACGGAGTGTGGTGAGGATCTTATATACCGCATTTCAAAGGAACATCACTGGAGGGACGTGTGGGAAAAGAATTAAATGAAGGGTTTGATATTTCCCAAACAAAACCAGATATTTTTCTCAGAAATCCTTCTTTCTGTCTTCTATGCTTGCCATTACCTATGACAACTGGGTTTGATGTGGAGGTTAAGCTGAGAAACTACATGGCAAAGAACAGTCTTATTAGAAGATTATTTCTTCACATGTGATGGACTCTTAGTGCCACTGAAATTAAAAATAACTTTACTCAGAACTTCTAATTTTCATCTGTCTCTACAAAGCAATCTGCTACTCAGCTGCTCATGAATGCGTTCAAAATGAGGTTATTTTCTTGTTTGTTTCTTTCCTTTTCCATGAACTATGGAAACATGATCTCCTATTTTGAGGCAAACTAATTGGTGACTTAAATTTAGATCTACCGTTCAACGGCATAAGCAGCAGTCATTTCCTAACTGGAGATGAGTATTACAGACACATGCCATAAGTATGTTTATAATGGCATACTTAAGAGTAATCACCTTGCTTAGTCTTTACCATTATTTGAAATTATGCACTGGTTCTCTGCACAACTTGAATATTGCATACTTTTTGTTCTGCTCATCTATCTGAACCCAGTTTTGTGACAGAAAAAGCTGGCTTTGTATTGAAGTAGAAGAATGGAAGAAAACTCCTGTGTCTTAAGCAGGTGTAGGAGGGCTGAATTTCCTTAGTATATGAATGAGTTGGATCTCATAGAATCTTAGAATCATTTAAGTTGGAAAAGACCCTCAAGATCATGGAGTCCAGCCATAAACCTAACACTGCCAAGTCCACCACTAAACCATGTCTCTAAGCTCCACATCTTCAAGTCCTTCAAATACCTCTAGGGATGGTGACTCAACCACTTCCCTTGGCAGGCTGTTCCAATGCTTGACACCTCTTTCAGTGAAGAATTTTTTCCTAATATCCAGTTTAAACCTCTCCTTGTGCAGCCTGAGGCCATTTCCTCTGGTTTTATTGCTTGTTACTTGAGAGAAGAGGCAAACACACACCTCACTACGATCTCTTTCGGGTAGATTATCTATACTCTGCAACCCCTGATACCAACTTTCCATGAAAACATGGTGTGGCATACTTTTCAGGTTGGGAAATGGCAACTCTAAGAATTTCACTTAACAACCATCCAAAAAGAAACATTGTCTTGGGGAAGAGACTACAGAAAGCATATCTGTGTACTTCCTTGAAAAAGCAGGGGGAAAAAACCCACCAAAATTGTTTGATTAGCTTTTAGGAAGCAAAGTGAAGGGTGTATCAGTGCTAGTGTTAATCATCTCAGGGGAATGCAGGGGTGAAATAGAAGGACAAAGCCATACAGCTCAAGGACTTTAAAGTGTATTTATGAGGTGAAATGGGTAATAGCAGGTTGATTTCTAATCTAAGGTTTTCATTCTCTCTCTCTCACACACACACACATGCAGACACACACACAAGCTTTGTAGAGAAGGCACACTAGTCAAGGCATAAGGTCAGCTTGTGAGCAGCACTACATACTTGGGCAAACAGGACACTCATTCCAGCCAGTTGAAGTGTGTGTTCAACATATGGCCTGCCTTTTATGTGTTTCTCCTTGGGGTCAGCTCTGTGCAAGATATTGGATGTCTGTGGATGTATGCCCCATGAGAAAGCCTTTTGGTTTTATTATTTTTTGCCTTCTCCCTGAGATGATTGGCGTAAGGCACAAGATCATTGGTATCTGGGCCATTACCACTTTCTTCCCTCCATTCCAAATGCATCATGAGGATGTGATGGTATTCAGAGTTCATCTGCACTTCTTTGTTTCTTTCCTGTGCATATCTCAATGATCAGAGCATAGCAGATGTTGTACAGAGGTTTTGCTAAGCCTTCCTCATAACAACTGGCTGTGCTCTGCAGTTCTTTCCAGCATATACAAGAACAATCTGCTGAGTTACAGTGGGTAGATACACACAAGGCCCATTTTGCATGTGACATTCTCAGAGAGGATTTACCTTGTGACACCAACTGCACAGAAAAACACAGTGTATTTTTTTTAAATGCCATCTCTTTCTTCTTCACGTCATCTCTCCCTTGAGATTACCTTGTTCATACCTATACCACTCAAGACACTAGAACATCGAGGTCTCTGTAAAAGCTGCTACAAATAACTCCACTGCTGGTAGCTGTGTCAAGTCATGCTAATGACATACAGACATTGCCAATAAAGCCCTTTGCTGCCTATATGTTAAGGTTAATAATAAATTTCTTAGGATTTTGATATTTATATACAATCCTCAATTTATTGTAACGCAAATCATAGAGTCATAAAATAGTTCAGTTTGTAAAGGACCTCTGGAGGTCATCATATACAGCCTTTCTGCTCATAGCAGGAACAACCTGGGAAGTTTCATCAGGTTGCTCAAGTCATGTCCAGCTGGACTTTGAGTATGTCCAAGGATAGAGACCTACCAGCTTCTCTGAGCTCTTGTCCCACTGTTTGACCTACTCATGGCAAAGAATGTTTTTCTTTAGCTAATCAGAATTTTTCCTGCCACAGCTTGCATTTGTTCCCTCACATCTCTTTGCTGAGCATTTATAAGAAGACTCTGGCTCCACTTTCTTCATAGCTACTCACAGTGAGGTGAATATACCAATTTATTCCCCCCTTAGCTTTCTCTTCTTTCCACACAAAAATAATCCTCAGCTGCCCCGTACTGTTACATGCTACACAGTCCTGCAACCATCATTGTAGCCCTTGACTGGATTCACCCCAGTTTGTCAAAATCTGTGTGATTCTGGACACAGAACTACAGATATGGTCTTACAAGTGTTGAATAGAGGGGAACTGTGGGTTTCTATTGCCTTTGACTCTTTTATCTATAATTTTCATAGCTATGTGTATGTAAGGTATATACACACACCTAGTCATACATGAATATTTTATCAGCCTTCTGACTCAGAAGATCTAGTAATTTCTAGTAATGTTATTTGTCAAGAAGGTATATATGTTAAGGTTCATATGTCATTGTCAGCATCACAAACTTATTGAAACTGCAAAGAAAAAGAACCAGATGACATTAAAAAGAATGAACATATGGATTGTTGAAGGGACTATAGTAATTCTATAACTGAGTCACAGTATAGAATTTACAGCCCACTGTATAGAATTTACAAATAGAAAAAGGCATATCAAGAGTTCTGAACCTGAGATAAAAAGGTGATGTGTGCCTTAAAATGCTGGAGGAATATCTGAATATGTTCACAATAATAAATGGGTACGGGTAATGACATTTATCCCAATCGGGACTGATATAAAGTATAAATGTTTTAAAGAACATTAGTTTAAAAGAAAAAGAGAAATATCAAAAAGTAAATAAACTGTAACTGAAGTGACTGCTCCTCTGCAAATGACTATGTGATTTTATTGAAAAATTAAAAAAGGAGTATTTTTTGTCTGTTTCATTTGTTTCAACAAAATTTAGCTGCCCCTTTTCTTTATTCATAGAAAATGAAATAATTTTTTAAGGATTAAATCTGTACTTTTGTGGCATTTATTAACTTGACTAGAAAAAGAAAAGTAGATTATATTGCTATACCAGGATTTTAGTGATTTTCTGTCTTCTAATCTCTTACCGTTACTGTTACTAATTACTGAGAACATGCTACTTTTACTGGAATCTCTCAAGACAAGCTAATTACATGGCTCTAATGAAGGGATTTGTTATGCAGATTTTAAACATTTCCTATTTCATAAAAGTGGCTTCATAATATTGTGAGAAAGAGGAAGTAGGTAATTCTAATGTAAGCAAATCTTGATTTTGCCTCAAAAGAAACAAATAGGAATATAAGATACTTCAGTGATACTTTTCTTCCTGAAGACAGTAGGATACTGACCGTATCCTGCTATTCAGTGTGTTTTTCACTTAGTAAATTCTGATCTTTCTAAGTGGAGGAATTTATAGAAACACAATGTAGTGAGAAAGATTTAAATGAGCTTTAACTCACATGACATCCTTAAGAGTGAGATATCTGAGGAGAAATTACCTATTAATCTGAACTTAATTTCTACTTACAAAGCATAACTCCTTCTGACATCACGTGCAAGGATTCCTCCTAAAAATGACTGGGAGACATAGGAGAGGTATTATGCATTACATTTTTTCCACGTCTTGGAAGTCTAGGGAAAAATAAAGTACATGTGTTTTTGAAAAATGGCTTTTAGATCAATGACATATATATAAAGATACTACATGAAATCATGTTATTATTACTGTAAGCAACTTTTCGAAAACTATTTCTATAATTAACAAGGTTTAAAATGAAGAAGTGTTAGTAGTAGTGTTTAGAAATGATACTTACATGATATGGCTACATCTTTCATATAGCAACATACATCCCTATAATGCCTTTATTAACACTTCTTATTTAACTTACATGTTTGCAATATAGCTAGCCTTGTCTCAAATTAATGTACGCTACATTACAATGATGTTGCAACATTAAAGACATTTATTACGAAATTAAGATACAGACTTATATATACCATTAAATCTTAATATGTGATGTGTTAACTCCATTAAAATGGTATCTACATATCATATAGACACAGCTTCTTTGTAGAAGAGTAGATCTCTGCTTGCACAACATTTTTGAATGCTTCAGATGTTCAGACCTTGGCATACAACTTTGTTCCAGTATATATACAAATAATTGTCTCACACAGCTTTATGCAATGATACTTATCCTTGGTATAAGAACATAAGTGAAAATCACAACCGGTATGTCTTTACCAGTTCTTTACTGGAACTAGATAGGAAGGCAAGCAAGTATTCTTGAATAATAATGGGTTTACGGTAGATGACACATAACCTGTGACATGACTATTGGCACTCAGATTTTTTTAAATTTGTCAGGATTTCTTTCCTTTTAAGACAGTCTAGAAACAACTTGTCTGATGGGAAAAGCTTGGAAAAGAGAGTTTTAAGTTGTAACAAGTTCACATCATTTATTTCCTTTTGTTCTTTTTCTTTTTTTATATTCTGTATTCTTTCTTTACCAAAGTAACAACATGCTGCTTTGCTGAGCTATTTGGTGTAAAGTGTAGGTATTTCATCACCCAGGTGAAGATCTATAAACATGAACTGTAAGTACTAATAGTATTTACTAGGCATTGATCATGATTTTTCCTAGTGTAAAAGGGTAATAAAAATGTTGTAGCAGATCAGCAGGTTTTGATTCAATGTAAGACTTACCTGACACACTGATGTTTTGTCAAATTATGTCATCTAAATTCAGTGGGTGTCTATGAAAACAAAAGCAGTATTAGAAAAAGAGGGGAGAAAAAAAATTGTTCTAAACAAGGAGGAATTATGATGAAGAAGACTGGAACTGAATTATGGGCTGTAAACAATGATGTTTTGGAAGATTATAGGTAATTGGCATCTTCCCTACAGACATCTCAAGGGAACTTCTAGCTGAACTCTAAATCTATGGAAAAGGTTAACCCTCATCCCTTCACTCTCTTTAGAGACAAGAAGCATGGTCTTCGAAATGGTTTTGTTTGGGATGGGGGGGGGCGGGGGGAAGGGGGGGCGGGGGGGCGGGGAGAGAATTACTGTTAACCTTTAAAGAATGTGTCCTTCACATCTCCAGCATTTATCAGATATTAGAGAAATCATATTAGACAAATGCTAAATTTCATCATGTAATATACTAGGAATTAATTCTAGGTGTTGGAGTGAAAAGCCTGATGTGTGTCATTGTGAGTCTTTACAGTCCCTCTCTTTATAGAGCATAATATTTGAGCTTTTATGCCTTTTTGATTTATTAATCTATACATAGCGATGATTAATTTGCATAAATGTGTGTTTGGATACCTAATCCTAAGTATTTCCCATCAAATGGGACCAATCAAATCCAGCACTTCAATGTTCTGCAGAACCAGTCTTACTGAAACTTTCCATTCTCATCTAGCTCAGCAGATGCATTGATATTATTATAAATATAATTATATTTATATTATATAGAAATATAAAATAATATATATAGAAATAAATTATAAATAATAAAGACTAAGTAAATTTTGTATTTTACATAAGAAACTAAAACTTTAATGTTATAACTCCCTTACAAAATGAATCCATTTTATTCCAACTGAATACCTTCTAAAGAGAGTGTTTCATACCTTCCCTAATGTGTATGTATAGTAATAGAGAGTAAGGATAAGTACTTTTACTCACTTTAGCAGTAAAATTCCTACAACATGCTGTGAGTGGGAATGAACTTGGATAGGAACACAAAATAAGTGCCCAGCTCAACAGGGTGCAAACAGTACCACAAGGTGAGGAATGAGTAAGTCTGTGGAGGCTGAGATTGCATTGTGATGGGAATATTTCTGATCCTGTCTCGTTCTCATGTGAACACCCACATAGGAGACACTGGTAAAAGGCAAGAGTGCTGTCTGGGAGTCAGAGGATTTTGATGCTTCTGACAACTTTTGTGCTCATCTTAGGCAGTTTTATGTCACATTCTGAGACATTTTTTCTATCACTTAAATTTGAAATCATAATTCTTTTGTGACATGGCCTGTTCATTGGTATCTCCTGTAAATTACTAACACTCCAGGGTCTCTTGTTGACTGAAGTCTCTGAAGTGCAACAGAATGCATTTTTCTTACCAATGTAGGTTGTTATATTCTTTTAAGTTATTATATAATATGGTTGTAGATGTTGAACTTCATCTGGTGTTGGGTGAATAAAAAGATGACTTTCTTTTGCTAAGAAAATGCCATCAGAGAGGTTTTATTTCCATCACTGGAACAGAATTGGTACCTCTTAAGTAGGGAAAGATTAATTTCTCTGAAACATCACCACACTGCTGGGGAAATCTAAGATACAGTCACTGATGAACTGTTCATCTTCACAAATGTGTGCTCCATTGGAAGAAAGGCTGGCAGCATTTGCAACGATCTCTCTGTGTTTGCCATGAGACTTCTGTTGAGATGTGTTACCATCTGTTTCTTGCAAAAAAACAGGCTAAATGCTCCTGTTTTCTTTTTCCACACATACTAGGACAGTAAAACTTGGTATTGCAAATATTTTTGTTCTCTAGTTCACTTGGGTACACCAGCGATTTGTAAGCAACAACGTGTGGGCCAGCATGACAGCTGTCACAATCAGCTTGTTTGAATTCTAGTGATTTCTACCTCTTCTTTTGGAATAAGGATATTAATGGGTCATGCATGAGGTCCAGCTTATTAGCTGAACCAAACTAAGATGCTGGTTTTACCTCATGTGTTATTACTATTTTAAATTTGTCAAAAACAAAACTTACCATAACCACACTACATAAAAATACCCACAGATATCTTGACAGCAAAACAAAGTAGTTTTGCACATACAAGGACTATTCCACCCTAGATACCTAAAGAAATGGCAGCACAAATGATGACTTTGTATTCATTATAAACTACTTTAACAAGTGTGTTTGTGTGTTCTGACGTTAGTTAATGGTTTTTATTTGGTGCTGTGAGGGAACGAAGCCAAAGAATTTGGCCTCAGTATATGTTCTGGGACTCCAGGGACACCCACACATCAAACACCAGCTAAGCATACCTTTACTTTTACTAATTCTTTATCAGACCAACCTTGGACATACCCCTTGCTTGATGAAGTATGAAGGGAAGTTTTGGGGGGACTAGATTTTAGTAATGGCCTTGTTTCAGTCAATATATCTATGTATATTTTGCAGTCTTAGAGATTTTTTCAGGAGAACTTAAAGAATGAAACAGGTTTTGTATTTTCTACCTCCTTCAAAAGCCCTGAGGTTTTTATTAATGTGTCTACATTTTGATGTCTCTGTTTTATGGAAAGGACAAGAGAAAACCCAATCAACAGCACATTGCTATGCATTTTTCAACAGAGAAAAAAAAAAAAGTTTTCTGTGTTCTGTTCATATATTTGGGAGGAAAATAGGTAAGAATCAGAAAAATACAGAAAGTTTCCAAAGTGTTTCAGAGGTGTTAGGAGGAAAAACAAGTTTACAAAGAGTACAGACTATGTCTTATCACTTGAATGTAGCTGGGTTTTGCCAGACCTTCAACTTGGAGAGATTCACTTTGGGAGTTAATTTTCAAAACCATTCCTTAGAAAACAGATGTAATTTATAAGCAGAAAGTTTCAATGACAATCTTAAAAACTGTCTACTTTCTACCCTCAGGAAGACTTGGTACTACTGGTGAAATTGTAACAGATGGAGGTGAAATGGAAATGTTTTGTACTACCTTAGAAAATAAGCAGCTGCTGTGCTTGAAACTCTCACAGTGAGGAAGAGGGAACTTCAAAAGCCTTTGTACAGACTTCCTGGAAGGATATTTTTTTAAAACCACAATATAATAAAGCAATATTTAATACGCTGATCTCAGAGTGTTTAAGCAATAACATAGATCAGTAAGAGGCATAACAAAAACAAAGAAGTGAATCCTGCTGTTTTGAGAAAAGATTTAAACTCTTAATTCCAATACAAGAATTGTTTTTTAACAAAGAAAATTTGACTACAGCCTCCTGGGAGCTGACTGGATTTTGACTCAAAGACATAGAAGAAGTTCTGAAATTCTCATCCACTTCCTTCAAGTTCAAAGCAACAAGCTTCACCCTTTGTAAGGATGAAAACCAGGTAGAAGATCTGACTATGGAGGCAAATCAAGGTGGCTAGGCTAGGGTGACTGATTTTTTAATTATTATTTGTTTAGAAATCCACTGTAGTCAGTAGAGAGAAACAAATATTTTTAAGGCACTTCAGGAACTCAGTTTAGCACCTTTGCATTGCCATTAGTGCTACAGGGGATCTCAGAAAATTGCCTTCACTAAGAGAAATTTTGGTTTGTCATAACTGACACTGTGCTTGAAAAGAGATTGCTGTAATAATTAGCTCATTATTGGTTGTAGTACTGTTAAAAAGATCAAATACAACAAGAAAACAAAAGTTTATTAAAGCAAAATCATCTACAAATGGTGGGATTTTTGTGTATGTGTAATATCAGCTTGGAAAATAAGGGCTGTATCAATTAATACAGTTCATAAAGCATTAGACTCCTTTTAAACTCTTGGATCTATCTCTCTATTCTTTATTCTCTATCCAAGAGAAATGGAGAAGTCAAACATAACATCAATAGATTTCAAAAGTATAAGTAATTTTATAATTCCCCTAGCTGGATAACAGAAATTTAGGAAATAGGAACTTGAGTATCACACATCTTCAGTGTTACAATTAAATGTATTTTTTAAAAAAATTATAATCCCAAGTTTTATGGAAAATTACTTAGAATCAGAAAAATTGTATTTCTAGTTAGTCTAAAACCAGGTCACTTTATTATATGAGATTCTTAAGAGGGGTGATTTTATGTTCTCTCAGTGCTTGTGCCTGAAAATAAAATAAATAAAATCCCTGAGTTTGTTTAGCAATAAATTGAAACTTGCTTGGTTCAGTGTGTAGTAGTGACACAGAAGAGTTAATGTTATTTTGGGAGAATGTGGGGTCTTGGCAACAAAGTCCTTAATTCCTTAAGAATTAATAACTATTCAGAAGGAGATTTTTCAGTGGAGAAATATCCATCCTAAAAATGCTCTCCCCTCTCCTGCTCTCACTAGTACAGGTAATTGACTGACTTTGGTGGAACTGCATTATGCATAGTAATGCTATCGATTCCTGCGAAAGCAACACATCTGAAAGCGATTTTTTTTTCTCCTCACTTCAATTGTGCAGTTCAGAGAAACCTATCTAAAGTTAACTTCAAAACTTAGATTAAAATTTTAAATTTTACATAGTTAAATATTTTTTTAAAATTAAAACTATTGTGTTCAACTTTTGTTCAGCTATATGTACAAGGAATTGAAATAGTTAAACCCCAAAATTTCTACTCATTTCTGATGGCTTTATCTCTCTTCCATAAGAGCACAGCCCCCTTTTTCCCTTTTGAGGTGAAGGTTGGATGAGTTTTTGACAGGTTTTTTTTTTGTTTTGTTTTACTTTGGTTGCCTAGCTGTGTTGTTTCAGAGTAGTATCTTCAAAAATAAAAGTGTGGAAAATGTCCTTTATCAATATAGAAAATATCACAGAATCATTTTGAATACTGCAGAATTATTTTAATGTTTCATAAAATCCTTGACTATGAATTCAAATGTTAATTCTCTCTTGTAAAAGGGAGTTAAATTTCCATTATTTTCATAAGAACCTGATAAAAGTTTTCTGAGCTTTTCAGAGTTAATGGCATCTTAAAACTCTACATATTCCATTGCAAGAAAAATACAAAGTTAAATTTGCCAACAGATGGACTGACCTTTTATAAAAACAACAGCAGTGGTGCACTGTAGTTATGGCTATTCATTTAAAATTATAATTGAATTTTGGGGAAATACCAAGTTTATAAATATTTTATATAGGCAGCACTCTGTAGAAAAAAAGCAATGCAGCTGGAAGGGACTTTTGGTATAGTTTTTTAACCTAAATTTCCATTTTAGAAAATCTACATTTTCCTTTCTGAGAGTTCCTTCTTTTGTGTGGAACTGTGATTTCACTTCATTTAAACATGTCTAGTTAGGTGAAATCACCCCGATAGTCTAAAAATCAAAGTTTAACCTTGAGTTCTACATAGAGAGAATCTGCCTTGGTTTTTTTTGGGTTTTTTTTGGTTTTTTTGTTGCATACATGCATTGTGTGTTCATTTCTTTTAAGAAAATAACAAGAGTTATGTTACACCAGAAATAAAAGACCATTACATTAATTATGAATTTCTAACTTGGTTCAGCAAATCTTCATTGTTGAATATTAGATTAAGACTAATGCAAATGTGCATTTCCTAGAGACCTAGCCCCTCTCTGAATTTACACAGATAAATAAACATTACTGATTTGTAACTCTAATTTATCATTTAATTGTTTTCATAACATAATTGACACTTTTGCAACTGTTTTTTGCAGTCCCATAGTAGTACTGGAAACAACCAAATGTCTTTTTGTATCTCAGTGATAAAATCCTTTTCTCTCTCTGTCCTCTGTCTTCCTTGCTGCAAATCCAGGGTGTGCACTTATTTGGAGAGAGGCTGTTCCTCCTGCAACTTTTAGTCAACACGCAGAACAAAGGAGCACATTTGTCACGGTTTAACCCAAGCGGCAACTAAGTACCCCACAGCTGCTCGCTTACTACAGTCTACAGCAGGATGAAGGAAGAAGGGTGAAGCTGAGAAAACTCATGGGTTGAGATAAGAAGTTTAATAATTGAAAATAAGAAAAAAATATTATGATGATAATAATAGTAATAATAATAACAGTAATAATAAAATTGTAATGAAAATAAAAATAACAAAGAGAGAGAAATAAACCCCAAGAACGATAAGTAATGCAAATTAAAACAATTGCTCCAACCACCAACCTAGCAATGCCCAGCCAGTCCCCAGGCAGCAGCCTCCCCACCAACCTTCGCCCTATTTTTATTGCTGAGTATCATGTCATATGGTATGGAATGCCCCTTGGGTTGGCTAGGGTCAGCTGTCCTGGCTGTATCCCCTCCCAAATTCTTGTGCATCCCCACCTGCTCACTAGTGCGGTGGTTTGAGAAGCAGAAATGGTCTTGGTGTTGTGTTAACACTGCTCAGCAGTAATGAAAACAATGTTATCAACACTGTTTCCAGCACAAAACCAAAACACAACCCATGCTGGCTACTAAGGAGAAAATTAACTGTATCCCAGCCAAAACCAGGACAGCATCCAACAACCACTGTCAAATCTGTAAGGAAAGAATCTTGTCTAACGCTAACAATTTATGCAAAGGATCACATCATAGGACAGCATCAGTATACTCTGGGTTGTAACTGCTTCTCCATGACAATATTAATTTGGTGACTTTTTGATGGCCTTTTGTTGTGACAACTGATTTTCTTACCACTTTAGCCATCTTCCCTAGGGGCCTTCAACAAGTGTGAAATGAAGTCCTTGCATAGGTTGGGAAACTCTCAGACAGAAGTTTCCAAGCTGTAAGGTTCACAAGACCAGGTAGGAATCAGTGCCCAAAACATGTTGGCCAAGCTCAGGTTGTCCAAGGTGTGCCTGTGTCAAACATCAGACACAGCAGTGACGTGATGACAACTCCTCAGTGTGATGAGGATGCAGAGCCTAAGGCTAGAGAAGAACTCCTTCTGAGTTGCAAAGTACAAAAGTCAGCAGTAGTAAGCAGGAGCAGAGCACATGACATATGATGAGAGGTGCTGGCCTTGTTTAACCTAGAAAAGGCTAGGGTGGACATTGTAGCTGCCTTCAGTAACCTGTTATGAAGGTGGTAGAGCCAGAGCAGAGGGAAGAGGACAAGAGACACTGGCCTCAAGTTGCAGCAAGAGAAATCCTGATTGTACACCAGAAGAAAAAAAAATCTACAATGAGGTTATGTTAGCAGACACCGAGAATATCAGTGGATTCTTTCCCTTTAGGGAATTTCAAAAGTGAATGAGGCCCTGACAAAAAGGATGCCTTTTTGAATTTGATCATGCTTTCAGGAGGAACTTTGGTTAGAAATGTCCAAACGTGCTTTCCAATCTAAATGATGCTATGAATCTCTGGCACATTGAAAGGCCTTTCACTAAAACTGTCAACCCTTATTGGTACTTAGGTAGAAAAGGTATCACACACTCCACATGACTCAAACAAGAAATGTGAGGTCTCTGTGGAGGAAAAAAACAGCAAAAGGCAAAGTACATGGTCTCTGCAATTATCTGAGATTCTGAGCTCACTGCTTTATCTCCTAGGAGCAGGGAAAAGCGATCCCAGCAACGAGATTACATGTCTAGTTTTAGGCAGTGCATTTTATTTCATGTTCATTAGAACAACTGGAAAAACATAATGGGAGGTGAAGTTTTCTAAGGCATTTAGCATTTGTTGAAATCCTGTTGCTGGCTAGTCTTTTTCCAGTTAGGCCCTTTCCTTGTCATTGTTGATAGTGATATTGTAGTGCTTAGAATGGCAGCCATCAATAAAGGGTTGGTGAGACCACCTGCTGAATAATGTGTGTGTTAAAGATTAACAGTTTGGAAAAATAGACTCTAAGAGCAATGCCTGATGGCTGTTCATCAAGACCAGTTCACTGGTAGTCCAATGTATCTGATCTCAAGAGTGCAGAAAAAACAGCTCAAGACATTTCTTTATATAAGTAGTACTATCTAAAAATGCTGTACCTTGGGGCACATAAAAGACTATTTACCTGAAAGATGCAGTCACCCTCATACAAATGACACAGGCAAAGGTCCTCTAACCCTTGTGATCTGAATGTGGAAAAGAAGGTGAAAGAATGTGCCAAGCTGAACACTAACAGGTTGAGCCAGCTTTCTCCATGTTGGCAGCTGGGATGCTTACAGCCTGTTCAGGTAGAACAATATTCACTCACTAACCGTATGACAACCAAAGAGGAACTTTGCCAAAAAAACCCCTCCTTTGGCAGCTTCCCAAGTCTCTGATGTGGCCAAAGGCCAGTCTGGAAAAGGTCCTAGGAAGCAAGCCAAAGCAAATGAGTTTGAGACACTGGTAACAACTGGGAGACAGTCAATAAATGTCAATGTTTCTGAAACATTCCTATGATGCATACAGAGAATGAAAATCTGAAATATTTCAGAGCTGGAGCCTTAGCAGAACTTCCAGCCTATTCTGCCTACCCTTAAAATGGGTTTGCACTTGAAAAACTGTCACCCATCTACTTAAACTGTGTCTCACTTTGACATTTTTTTTAAATTAACTCTAAACAAATCTGTCTCTGATATTCTGCAGAGGTGTAACCATAGCTGGAGAGGCAATCTGTGCCTCAGGGATGTGTCACCAGGCTCTGCTGTAGGTTGCTTTTCCACTTATTCTTTGGATTATCTCTCCTAGATATCTTGTTCTTTAGTATTATGTATTCTGTGCATTTGTTTTTCTATTTTATTTCTTTTTTGAAATTTACATCAGGCACCCAGTTTTGAAGCAGATTTCTAGAGCTATTAGGAAGCCATTGCATGTTACCAGTCCTATATGTAAAGGCACAACGTGTGCTTGTACCCAGAAAGCCAATGACATCTTGCAGTGCATCAAAAGAAGTGTGACGAGCAGGTCAAGGGAGGTGATTCTCCCCTCTTCTTTTGTGAGACCCCACCTGGAGTACTGCATCCAGCTCTGAGGTGCTCAGCACAAGAAAGACATGGACCTGTTTGAGTGGGTCCAGAGGACAGCACAAAAATGATCGGAGGGCTGGAACAACTCTCCTATGAGGACAAGCTGACAGAGTTGGGTTTGTTCAGCCTGGAGGAGGCTTCTGGAAGACTTTATTGAGGCCTTTCAACATGTAGGCGGGGCTTGTAAGAAACATGGAGAGAGGTTTTTACTATTTCCTAGAGTGACAAGACAAGGGACAATGGTTTTAAAGTGAAAGCAGGTAGATTTAGATTGGACATAATATTTTTTTCATTATGAAAGTGGTAAGATACTGAAACAGGTTGCCCAGAGATGCTGTAGATGCCCCATCACAAGAAGTGTTCAAGCCCAGGCTGGATAGGGCTTTGAGAAACAATCTAGTGAAAGATGTCCCTGTCCCTGGCACAGGAGTTGGGCTGGAAGATCTTTAAAGTCCCCTTCCAGTTCAAACCTTTATATGGTTTGGCATGTCTACTTTAAGTCCTAAACACAGTGTTTCTAATACTTAGCACTACTCATGCTCCCAAACCAGCCACAACAGTAACCGTGAGGTAAAGCACAAGCACTGAATGCCTCATAAGACACAGCCTGTCAGCATTCACAGGTACACCACTGCTATTAACTTGATTTTTATTTACATAGCTTCATAAGAAGCTCTCCAGAGAAGACCCATATAGTTACCTATTCAGCTGTCATGGTAATAGCTCTCCTAAGTCTGTTCTTTAATTATAACACTCACACTGCATTAGCAATCACCCCAACACCAAACTCCACGGCACACGTTGGACAGGGACATTCCAGGGATGTTGCAAAACATGACCCACTACAGTCATTGCTGCAGTCTCTTTCTACCTTCTTCCTATCTTTCCCCCCTGCAATTCTGACCATTATATAGAAAGTTAGGATGGAGCCATGTAAGCCAAGAATCTTCAAAGCCTTATGCAAAACGAAAAAAGCACCCCTGTTTTCCATGGCCTGGCTTCTTCACTGTTACTCTCTTTTGCCAGCATTCACATTCTTACAAGCTCGCGTTCAAATGGGTCTGCCAGCACAAGGCGTATAATTACTCACACCCTGACAGTCGCTTCATGGCTGCTAGCAAACTTAACAAAGGTAGCACTACTACCAACAACTGGCCCAGTGGAACTAGTACTGATGTCTCCCTACTTAATTGACCTGACTTCACAATTCCTGTGAGAAGACAAGTAGCCCTAAATACCATCTAAGTTTCCTTTTCCACATTGCCCGTGATGCGGTGATGTTAAACCTCCATTCATGGAGTATCTATTCCAAATTCCCACACATGAGAACACCTCTGCATGTTATTGCCCAAGCCCTCCTTACTCCAAATCCAGAATACTGTGCCTACACTTTCAGCACCAGCATTAGATTCTAGCTCTAAAAAGACTAAAACCCAAGGTCTTCTTTCTGCAGATGCACCGAGTTTGGCTTTGAAATGGCTTTCCTTTCAAATCAGAAGGAGAAAAAAAAAAAGCTTGATACTGCAAATAAAGAAAATTAAAATAGCTGAAAGGCTTGCTTAGGCTCTTAATGCAAAAATATTGAAAGCATGTTTCAGGTGAAATGCCAGTCTCTTTCATACCTCAGTTGAGAAGCTGCGCACTTGTAGCTCTCTGATCAATACATCAGAGTGGATTCTGCAGAGTAAGGAGCGGCTGAGGAGCAACTCCCTTTTGCGTTTTTTGCAATATGCAATATCAGACAATGAAGTTATCCATTATCCATCCTGCTGGTAGGTTTTCTTTACTGAATTAAAATGGCTGCTCTTCTCTGCCTTGTATTTTAAAATACTTTACAAGAACAAGATTTTTAAAATCACTTTTTACCTCCTTGCAGAAAAGGTGATTTTCTTAGGTCATATTAGAAGGCAACGTGACTTCTAAAATGTGCTCACTTATTATGTTGTTCAACATAGTAGATCCCTCTTCTGCTAAACTCCTGGGGCCCCATTATCTCTGTCATGTACACTCCTGCCAGATCTATGATTCTCATTCTGCAGTACTGTGTTAGTTTCTTTTTACAACAAGTAATCCATATTCTGCTCTCTTGGGATACCGTATCTTCTTCAGAAACAAACTCAGTAAACTCCCTCAAATGGGTCTACTCCGGCCTTTGTATTAATAGGAAATGAAGAGTATTGCTTTATAAAGTGGTTTTCCAAGATTTAATAGTGGCTGCAGCCAAAGCTATTACTGGCTCTTTTAAAAAATATTGTTCAATAACCATAAATCCATATGGAAAAAAATTTATTTGTTTGGAACATGGGGATACAATTATGAGGCAGGATCAAATTCCCGCTGGACCCCGCTTGTTTGCTAGAATATTTGGTCTCTGCTCAGAAGAACAGAATGAAATTTGGCACTGACTCATGTTTTGTAGACATTACTTGCACACAGTATTTCTCTGTGCTGCAAAGTGCAGAGACCTCTCTTTAAACCTATGCAAATGGAGGATGTCCGCTACCATACGCGGGGGTTTAACAATCTCTGTGTGGACAAAGATGGCATTTTGGTCATGAGGACTTTTTTCTGCTGTTATTGGGAAGGGTATTTCTCTTTGCTTGAGCAAGGGCTTGCTGAAGCAAGCCATTTGCATTTCTTTTCATTTAGAATTGAAGTTTGACTTGCTTTGAAGAGTTGCAAGGTCTAAAGATGCAAGCAGTACCTGGAATTTCAGAGTACCAGCGTACCTGGGAGCTAAAGTCCACAGATACCGCAGGAGGTGCATTTCATACTCTGAAAGGATTCTGCCCCAAGGTGCTATGAAAATCTTGAGTTCTTTAAAGTTACGTATCCCAGAAGATACCCCTGTTAGCTCACTATCATGATCACATTTTCTCTCTTTTCCTCTCCTGACCCATCTGCCCTGAAATCGTAAAATGGTAGGAAGGTAGGGGCTGGAAGGCACCTTTAAAAATCACTTAGTCCAACCCCTGTGCTATGGGCAGGGGCATCTTTCAGTAGATGAGATTGCTCAAAGCCTTGTCTAACCTGACCTTGAACGCTGCCAATGATGGCGTATCCACAACTCCTGTGGGCAACCTGTTCCAGTGTCTCACTGGAGTAGAGGGAGAATCACCGGCCTCGACCTGCTGGTCATCCGCTTTCTGATGCAGCCCAGGACACAGTTGTCCTTCTGGGCTGCAAGCGCACACTGCCAGCCGATGTCCAGTTTTTCATTCACCAGTATCCCCCAGTCCTGCCCTGCAGGGCTGCTCTCGATCCATTCATCACCCATGCCGATTGGTTACCTTCAGGAAGATACCTTGACAAAAGAGAAGGCATTTCACAAACTGGGGGGAAAGTGGTACCTCTAAGGAAGAGAGGCGCAGCCAACTGGCAGCTTCAAAGTAAGCTTGGCGTAGATATTCACCCCTGACCAAATGAATGGTTTGCAGGTTTGGGGTGCAAAGCGTAACGTTTAGGAGAGAAGGACGTGGAAATTCCAGTTTCCAGCAGCTGCCAAAGAGCAGTATTAGAAAATGCAGCAATAAGTGAAAGACATGCATCTTACTCAGGATTGTCCTGTAAGTGGGAATCCAGCGTGAGTTCCGCAGGCTGCCTTCAGCTTTTGCTGGAAGGATGATCTATAACAGATGACAGCAGCAAGCTGCACTGGTAGGTGAGAAACGGGCGGAGTGCCTAACAGGGTGGAACAGCTGTGGCAATGCAGCATTGCAAAGAACGGTGGAGGTGAGGAGAGCTGGCACCACTTGGTAAGTGGCAACTGGATTTAGGCCTGGCTGCCTGCCAGGAAAGAAGACAGACCTCAGGACTGTAAGTGAGTGCTACTGAAGAGCATGAGAAGAAAACTCGACCCACAAAGTGTCTTGCCCCAGAACTGGCAAAAGGGGCTGTGAAATCTTTGTACTCTGGTACTGAATGTTTTGCTATTTATCTGCTGTGCTGGGGGGTTGTTTCCCCTTCAGACTGACTGGCCTGACAAACAAGGGCTTGTTAATGTTTGTAAGTAGGGAAGAAAAGGCCAGGGAATATCACGAAGCTTCACTTCTTTTCTTTTTCATGTTTCTGGACAGGAATTCAAGACAGTGTCTTAGCTGTGATCCAGCACCCGTATGCCAACTCCTGGCAGAAAGTAACACAAATAAAGGATAATTTGCCTAAGGGGATTGGTAGGAAACATCTTGAAACCATGTGGAAAGATGGTACTTCTGAATGCAAATACTTCTTAAAGCCAATAAATCACAGGAAAGCTATCATGTGGCCTGCTGAAGATCTGCAGTGGGCCAATGCAGACAACAGACAGGCTGAGGTCTGTTAGGTAAAGGGTGCTCAGAGCCCGTCCCTAGGTGGCATTTGCAAAGTGGTCCCTTAGCATGACAGAAACTAAAGTAGCTGTGACTTTCCTGTTGGGAAGACATGCAGGAATGTCAATTTTTTTTTAAGAATTTGCCACTTGCCAAAAAGGAACAAAACTAAAGCACTTTCAAGACGACAGACCATATCTGACAATTCACTTGGAGCTCAGCAAACAGTTTCAGAGAGGGAGGAAGAGATTACTGGGCTTGGGGATCCACTCCTTATTTTGGTTCCACCACGTAAGGAATTAAACATTTGCCTTCGTTTCCACATGCATTCCTGAAAGGCTGATGCAAAAGAAAGATATTCTGAGAAATTTCTGTTTCCCCTTAGCTGCCTAAGATTTCTTTTTTTCCTTCTCCTCATTCAACCTCTAAACCAGAAGGCAGAGGGGAGGGGAAACCTGGTCATTCGTTTCAGCTGGCAATGGGTGGCCTGGTAGTGGAAAGCAAACCAGTTAATCAGGTGGAATCATAACTGGGAGTCAAATGCTCACTTCTATAAAGCCCCCACTATAAAGCACACATCTGTATTTTTCTGAGTTGCAGCAGATCTGCCCCGGACTAAGACAACTGACTAGG
Organism: Falco rusticolus; assembly: GCF_015220075.1. Taxonomy (NCBI): domain Eukaryota; kingdom Metazoa; phylum Chordata; class Aves; order Falconiformes; family Falconidae; genus Falco; species Falco rusticolus. The sequence continues at coordinate 9,412,179 of NC_051210.1, forward strand.
AAAATGGCGTCATTTCTACCAACGGAAAAACAACCTAGTCGATGTGATTGATGTCTTCATGGTGTCATTTACATCATCAAGTGAAAGGAAAAGGAGGTAATGCCAAGGTGAGATGGTAACTCAGGTGCTGCCCAGTGTTGCCTGGCCTTGAACTCCCTCTTGCTCTGCTTACAAAAGCTTTCTAAAAGTGCTATAACGCAGCTTACGGTACAGTAATTCAATGCTGTTCAGCGTGTTCCATCCCGGAACAGGACACATGCCCCACCCAGCCAGGATGGCAGTACTGCCTGCCGGGCATTAATGGGGATGATTTGCACGGGGTTCCACTCTGGTCCTGCTTCACTTGAAATATTTTGTTTCCAGTGTCATTCCGGAAAATGCTGCAAGGCATCTCTTTACAGAGTGCTGCTCCACAGGCCTTTCTCCTTTCCTTTGACCACAGAGCTCTGCCGTGTGTAATTGCATACGTAAGCCTTGATGCCAGTAATCCTTACTCAAGTACTTTGGCATTTAATTTTTCAGACAGACTGATGTGATTGAGTTGCATCGAGCTTCAGGACTGTGTCTGTCTCTTTATTGTAGTTTTGACTTACCCTGTGGAGACCAAGGGTTATTTCTCAAACAGCAGATTACTGCAGGGTGGAAAGACAACAAAAGACTTAACGGGAAAGCTGATAAGTCTCCCAGGCATTTTTCAGTTACAATTTATGTGAGTGCTTTCAGTCCCTGTCTAATTCTATTTACCTGCTGGCCAGGCAGCTTGGTCATTTGTCAGGGAGAGCTTCTGTTTTCACAGCCTGCTCCTTACTAGACATTCCTTTCCAAGAAGGAAGACTCCTGACTCCTGGAACCTCAGGTATTTCCTCCTCTTTATGCAGGCACGTTGAAAGGGTGATCAGATAAATTTCCCTGCGTTCTTCTCTAAAACAATCTCTGTGAGGTTTGGGGGGTTTGTTGGGTCATTTTCCCCCTCACATCTCTTATTAGGAAAAAAGATTCCCTCCTCTGCCGCTGTTCCAAGTCATCTTGCAGAGTTCCTTTGTGACATTCCTGGTTACTTATCACTGTTGAATGTGTGGTTGGATCTTCTTGCGGTAATGAGTACAAGGATGGAAGTGGATACATGCAGTCTTGCGTGTGAAGCTCGTTTTACGGTATGGACTAGTCATTGGGCAGATATCATAGGTTTTGTTTGCATAAAATGCTTTCCATTTCTGGATGTTCTGTCTCCAAAGCTTTGAAAAAAGCTTTCTGAAAATGGCTCCATAGGGAATTGAGGCAGAGCCTGGTTTTACATACACACATACGTATGCATGAAGTGGACCTCTTCAGTTTTCACAGAAAGGACAAGTCACTTGCATGCCCGGGTCAACTCAGGCAAAAGACAGTTAACTCTGCTCTAGCTGAAATGAACAGTATCATCTTCAGTTCAAGCATAAAAGATCTAAGCTGAGACAGCACCCATGATTTTAACTGTGGAGCAGCACTGATGGAAAGGATGAGTCCGTGGGTGCACCTCCTTGGGGCATAAGTCAGACTGCTAGTCTTCCTGGTTTGAATTAATCCCAGTGGTAGGACACATTAAAATGATTCATGCACTTTCACCTGATTCTCCCCTTTCCACTCCTTCCCGCTTTGTAATCTGACTCTTCCGCTTCTTCTTGCGAACATGGAGGTTTGTGGTTCATGATTTATTTCCCCAGAGTGGGTGGCAAGTCTAATTTGACGTGATTTCTTTGGTGGTTCATGAAAACCAGCCTGCATGTTAAAACACATCTAGCAGCCAAACGATGCCTAAATTGAATTTGAAAGCAGGGGTATTTAAATGCATAGCAAAATTTACCGTGTCTGCCATCGGCCCATGTAAATGGACCGGTGATTCCTCAGCAAAGCCATCAGCTTTGGTTTTTGGGTGTAAACAGAGGAAGAGATGTTGCCCAACATCTAAGTATATCGGTCATTGGAGAATTTCAGAACAGCCATTTCAGCTCCTTTGCCTGCTTAGGAAGCCCATTAAAGCATGCCCTTTGTTTCCTCAACAAGAAAATGAGTGAGAAGAATAAGCCTCATTTGCTAGGACTTGTCCCTTGAAATGAAAAGCAGATCGATTAAGATGATGCATGTAGACACACTTCCTCAGTTATGAGCACAAAAAAGACCTCTGAGACTGATACCTGTGGTTCATAAAGGTCCTGTTATGGAGATTCCCACAGCCATAAATCCTGACAGAAAGGCACTCCTGAGATAAATAAGTGTATGTGGGAAATGGGACACGCTGTGGAGTTCTGAGAAATACAAATCCTTTTCTTGGCTCCTCTTCAGGGTTACTCTTGTGATCTCAATTCCCTAGCAAGTTTTCAGATGGGGACCATACAACCTGCTGCCGTCACTTCAAGAATGCTGCATGACCCCGACAGCTGGACCTTGCTGAGAAGCCTCCTTCTGCAAGCCTGATTCTCTGCGTGCAAGCTGCTTTACTCCTGGGAGTACTTATGGCTTTCACTCCAAAAGACAGCTGGTAGGAATGAAGCTGGCTTCTGTTTGGCCAGTTTTAGCAGTCTGTCACTTGGGCAGCAATGCTGAAACTGAACCTGTGCACCTGGAATCACAGAATAAATCAGGTGGGATGGGACCTCAGGAGGTCGGCTTCTAACTGAACACAGCATCAGCCATGACACGAGATCAGGTTGCTCAGGGCTTTGTCCAGCTGGGTCTTGAAAACCCCAAGGGTGGAGAGTGCACAGCCTGTCTGGGGTGCATGCACAGAACTGCACGTTAGACTCTGCTTAGTCACGGGCAAGGTCTGACCAGCTGAATGGAAGTCTCCTGTGTAACCATGGTGGAATGTAAATGCTGATTTGTGAACAAAGGACTGTGAAAATTGCTTCTGTCAGACTGAGATTTCAGACTGATTTCAAGGACAGAGTGGCCAGCATTTTTTTTAAAACTCTGCATTTAACTGCTTGCAATTGAATGTTTAACAGACACCAATCCAGCTTTGCCTGTTACACGATTTATGTCAAATAGTATCCTTGGAGTTTGTACTGAAAAAGAACTTGTGCGAGTGATTTTGCTTTCAAACGTTCAATGTCAGAGCAGGTTATGTGTGTCTGACAAATGCTGATATATAATTGTTAGATAAAGTGCCAATCATTTAAGGCAGGGGTCCTCAAACGTTTTAACCAGGGGGCCGGCATGCGGACAAAGTGGCAGGGGCAGGCCGTCATCTGCGGCTGCCTGGTTTCCCCCCCCAAACCCCCGGTGGGGGTGGGGGTGTGTGGGGGGGTGGCGGGGCAGGGGGGTTCTGTAAATACCGGGGGCCGGATTGAGGACCCTGGGGGGCCGTATCTGGCCTGCAGGCCATAGTTTGAGGACCACTGATTTGAGGAGAGAGTACAGGCTTTGTCCCTGCCTGCAGGTCTTTGGAGCTGAGTAAAAGCAAAGAGGGCCATGCTTGTTGTTACAGCCTTCGGAGAGCGGGAAGGGATGCTTTACACTCTTTCTCTGTGTCTGCCGTGCAAGTCAGAGTGCACACTGGTGAAGAGCACCATGCCACCCACAGGAGGAACAATTCCAAAGCCTCTGTGCTGTGACACGGTGAAAGAAAGTTGGAATAGACTGCAAATTAGCTCCAGACCAGAGATGAGACCTCATCTCCCTCACTGACCTCTCATAAACTTCGAGTGTTGCTGTGTGTCTCACAGGAGTCTTATTTGCTCTAAGCTTTTAGGGAATTGCCTTTTCCTTACTCCATGTTTTACCTTGCCTTCTGAATTCAGTTCTGCATTTAAGCACTCAAAAAACCTCACAGAAACCTATACCTCGCTGTTATGGGCAGGCAAACTATCACGTAAGCATCTACCCTTCTCTCTCCTGTTAAATCCTTTCTAGGGAAAGAAATTTCTTCCACTCTTGTCCCTACAGTACTCTCAGTCTTCTGCTCTATCTTTCATATTTCTAGAAGGCTACTTAACTTGAGGTTCTCAATATGCTGAGACTGTCTAGACAGGAACTGGGGACTGCCATTGTCCCTGGAGCAAATTTTGACTTGGCACGTTTACATCTGGCAATGGGGTGGCGAGCAGGAAGATCCTATAAAATAATGCATGGCATTGACACATGCAAGCGGTGTCACCCACTGAACTACATGACTTTGCATAGTCTTGTCCATTTGTAAGAATTCAGAGATTAAAAAGAGTATGGAAGGACAAGTTGTTGGCAAATGTTCCAAATTAATGGCATTTGAGCTCAAAAGGAAAAGTATGCTTTTGCTTGTGGGAGACAAATAAATTCATTGTAATGTGTTCACACTGTGCATGTGGGTTGTTTTCCTTCAATTCCACTGTTATCCCTGTGTAGGAACATCAGTCAAGAGTAAAACAAATAGTTCTTCCCACAGCAGGGAGGAGGAAGTGTGTTCATCATTTAGATGATCAGATCCTCTGCATGCTGACAGCCTTAGTCTGAACTCCATTTGCTACACAGTCAGTGATGGGCAGAGAAAGAGCAGCACAGACAGACTGAGAGTGTCTTCCCTCTGCTCCCGCAAAAGCACGCAAAATTAGATGGCAATGGGACAGCTACGTAATGTAGAAGCAATTTGATGGAAGATATCTGACCACTCCACTTTCTTGTGCAAACCAATTTGCATATACCACCTGACAACCAACAGATATTTGTTTCAACTTCCTTGGACAATGACTCAAACATCTAAAAAAAAAAGGGAATTTGCTATAGGTTGGTTTTACTCTTTAATCACAGAATTAAGGAAGGAAAAGGTGCCTGAGAGGTTGCTTAATTCCTTCCTGAAAGCACCAGAGCTGTACCAGATGTGCATTCCTAATATCCACCCTGCACAACTTCCAGGCAGGCAGGGAACAAGCAGCTCCCTGGTCATTAGGAAACTTTTTTTCAGTCTTTGGCACAGGTTGAGGGAGGTGTGTGTGTGTGCCTCTGTGTGTGTGTCTGCTCTCTAAATCATTAACATTAATAACAGAGGAAACAAAACCTTAAAGCTAAGATTTTTGACATTGCTCTTTCAAAAAGACTGTTAAATGTTCTTAAAAACTGGATTATCTGGACACACTGTTTAAATTTGGGTTGGTTAGTTTCTTTTCCCTTACGCTCCTTGATATTGTTATTTTAGCTGTAAGGTCCAGTAATGTGAAATGGGCAAGCTTTGTACTTGGAGGTGAAATCTTTTATGAAACCATTGATAGCGTAGGGGCAACAAAACAAAACCAAGCCGATGAGCTGTAAGATTTGGTCCTCATAGGAGGTCTAATAACTAGCTGAAACATTCAAACTAAATACACAAGTGTCATGTTATGGTTTGGGGTGGGGGGTTTGTTGTTTGTTTGTTTCCTACTCCCAAATAACTTTCTGTTGACTTGCATCAATAGAACCTTACTGAGAAGAACCTAGTGACCAAGCTCCTACGGTATTCAGAAACAACATCCTGATTCTGAAATGCGAAGAGGTTAATAACTCTCGAGTGTGTAATGAATGTCCTGCTCCGGTTGCTCAACGTTAACCTTTCCAAGTGGAGAGGCTTTCTGGACAGATCAATCCCTGAACTGCTGAGGCCTGGAGACACTTTCCCAGAGGGATGTTCAGAACAGAACCTAGGACCGAAAGGCTAAATGCAGTTAACAGGCCTCATATCATTTTAATAGGGGGGAAAAAAAAAGTAATAAAAAAAAGTTCAGTCATTATTTCATAACATTGCAGCACTGGGATTTTAAGGTTCAAAGCACTGAGTAGTCACTGCTCAGGCCTGGCCTGCCTGTCTGGATGATAGGTCAGGAAATATCTGCCTCAGGGGGCAATTCTGAAGTAGAAATTGGCCATGTAAAGTTCAAAGGGTCATGCGGAAAATCCTGGCTCTGCCCACAGCTGGGCTACGAAACCTCCTGATGGTTTGTCCTGTGTTCCTTATGGATTCAACCATGTCCGCCTGGTTTCAGAACCCATCCTCATTCTCAGGGTCTGAGCTTCTTCTGACACAGGCAACTCACCTCTGAAAGCACAGCACCGGCGTCAGAACCACTGGTACCCCACGAGCTGTTAGGCCTCGGTCTATGGCTAAAGAGGATTACGTGGTTTTATACAGGAGCTTTGGCTCCGCATGCTTCTAAAACAATGTTGTTACGCATCAGATACTCAAAGAAATGTGGAAGTCTCTCACCCTGAAATCTGTCTTTACCTAAGGCTTCTGTAAGTGAGAGTCCTGAGGCAACATGCATTTGGTTAGCATCCTGTCCCATTCTTTTTTGAAGAAAAAATCACGTTTGCTTACTGTCTAGATTCATAGCACCGGTACCCGACTTACCTGAGGTACAGTACTCTGCACAAAATGAGTTGCCTGTGTGAAATGACATACATGTTCTCTTTACATGTGTGCACAACTAATTTTAGAACACACTGTATATTCTTATAAAAAGTAAATGTTTGGGGTCTAGCAAATCGTCTGTTACCAAAGGACTGTGGTAACTTCTGAACAGGTTTCAAAAGGGATTATAGAGCTGAGGTAGAGAGAGAGAGAGCAAGGAAATGTTGCCAGGGAATGCTTCACTAACAGTGAATTTCTCTTCTGGAGTATGCAGATAGTGGTTCATTGCTTCAATGATCTTGAGCAGAAAGCAGAAAAAGGGCAGGGTAGTGTAATGAAGAAAGTATGGCAAACAGTTTTGCAGCACTTGTTCCTCTTCTCTTCCCTGTGGCTCTTTACAGTTCAAAAGCAAAGAGTTAATGCAAGGAACTGGTCAGGGGGAGGGAACAAGCTCTCCTATGTGGAATTTCTTATGATTCCTCCATGGCTTACAAAATTGGATGCATAGTGTTTTGAATGCTATTAACGATGTTGGCCAAGTTTACTGCCTGCGCTGATTGCTTTTATCCTCCAGGGAGAAGAAAGCCACGATACACTCTTCCTCATCCAGTCTCTTTGGTACGGTGTCTTGGAGTAGTACATGCAGGAATGCACACAGCAGTTAGTTGAATGTGATGGCTGCTAGAACCCACTTATTAAAAGAAACCTGTCTCTCAGGTGCCGGGTCTGGAGCACTTGTCTTTTGAATTCAACCTTCAAAATCTTTGAATTCCTGACAGAACAGAACCAGCACTCATCTTTTCTTAGGAGGCAAAATTCTTAGAATCTCAGGCTCATCAAGCACTTCAGGGCTGAGGATTGTAATGAAGCTGGAAACAAACGGGCACTTTTCTCAGTGGCACTTGGCAACAGGCCTGGGAGCTTGGAAGAGGCATCAAGTACCCTCTGCTTTGGAAACTTGCTTTCTGCACATCCAAGGATGGGCAATGGCTGCACTAACTTTGCCCCATCTCCTGCATCTGTAGGTAAATGGAAAGCTTGTGTCTCGAGACTTGCCAGTCAGAATGAGTGCAAGTGAAACCAGAGCTACACATCAGCCATGAATTGGTTATGTAAACTCTAAAAGAACATAACCAACCACTATTCTCTGTGTTTGAAGCATGTTGGTGCCTCCTTCTTGTACTTTCTTGAGAGGTATCTGGAATGGAAATGTCTGTTGTGGTTAAAGACAGAGCAAGTGCCTTCCCTTCCCAGACCAGGCCTTTTATACCTCTGCCTCTGAGTATCTCTGTGGAAAGACATAGGTGCCATTTGAAATCCTCAGATGATTCTGAAAGAAAACCAATGCCCTTTGATTCCTTCAAATTTTTACCCAATTCTTACACGAGGTTTCGTAAATGCAGCCAGAGCCCAAGGACTTCAGATCTTCAGATGTCATCAGGCTTCTGAAAACCTTAGTTCTTCTTGATTCTGTGTGTTTGCTTTGCATTTCTTCTTGAGCTGAAAAATGACACATGCTGAAAAGGGAAGGAGATGAGCTACCTGTAATATTTCACATTTTAGAAGAATGCATTGGTAGGCCACAGTGTTTAAAACCACAAGCAGGGATTGGCTTTGATTTGTTTCCAGTGAGTGACAATAATCAGCTTTCTTCTCTCAGTCACTACAGCTGATTTTTACCTTAAACTTGCTCTGCACCCTCTTGTTAAATACTATTCTTGTGTGTGGCTGCTCAGGGAGACAGATAGGCTGAAGTATGCTGTGGCACTTCTAGATCTAAACTCTGCTGGGAGGTTTATTTTTTTCATTGCTAGCAGAAGTGTTTTCCATTTCTTCTTCCTAGGGTCAGTTACACCATGTGCTACGTATAGGAAGGAAAAGAAATCCTTCCAGAATGGGAAAGGCAGATGGAATTTCACTTGATGGGTTTTGCAGGCCATCGTTCTGAAAGCTAACCTAGGTGCTGGCATATTCCTATCTTGGAAGCAAGTTACAACCTGCTAAAGTTTGTTCAGTGACTGAGTCAAACCCTACTAAGCTCTGTCATTCTGAATAAATATTCCTGGTGACTCCTTTCTGTCAAGGAGCTGGACTAAAACTGCCACGCTAAATGTGAATCCATGCTAGGCTAACCAAAATAAAACAACCGCATTGGCCTGAATTTCATAGAATGAGTGATGATTTTACTTGACATGGGAAACTAAAAACACCTGGAAGGCCTGATGAAGATCTAGCATTTAAATCTTATCTTTTGGCTTCCTAGATGAAGCCTTTCCTTGGCCCTGGAGTGCTAACAATTTCAACCTACATTAGCTTTCTGATTTATAAACTTCCACTAGTTTCTTTTTCTCTTTGCTATGTTGTACCTGTACGCACTTTTCTACAAAATCTACCCAAGCACATTTTATATATTATTCATTTTTGCTAGGTAAGGGAGAAATTAAAAGTCTCACCAACTCTTCATAAAATAACCTGTCCTTTTTTTAAGTAGATGCACAGGCTATTTGTGCCTTTTGCTAACTACTCAGCATTTTGTCTTTTTATAAAAGCCATAGAGTCTATCTTGTTGCAATGAAAGTTTTGAGTGAAATGTCCTTTAAGTTACTCCAGGTCCAGATGGTCTACATTTAATAAAATTATATGAAACTGAGATTTTTTTATAAGCCATCTTGGTGTTCCCCCACCCCCCACCCCATGTAAAGCCAAATAATCCAGAACTGTCTCTCCTTTTCCCTGGGGCATTGCACTTGCCTTAAAAACTTCCCACAATTTGGTGAAATTTAGGGAAGCCCTTGCATAAATGACCCTGGAGAAATGGGAAGTGTTAAAACCAACTTGAGATCTGCTGGTTGCTCTCTGGTACCGGCAGCCTGACAACGCATGGTACAGGACACGCTGAGCTTTCAAAGGAGTAGAAGTATTAACAGCTGTACTAATTGCAGTGGTCATTTGTACCCAATGATGACAACTTAGCTCTGAGGTTTCAAGGAGTAATGCTATAAACTACAATATTGATATATAATATCCGTTCATTAAGCACAGAGCAGCCTCTGACGAGGGATGTCACTGATCTATTATTAGGAGCAGGACAAAGGCCTTTGCACATTTAAGTGGGTCTTCAGACCAGGAGACATACTGTTGAGATAGATAGGTGGTCATGGTCTGCTTGCAGAGGCAGGGTTCCCAGTCTGAGCATGAGAAAGATTTCCATGACTTCTCAGCTCTGAGCTCCGTGTCAGCTCTTCTCATCCTCTTCACTCCATCTTCTTCTCTCTGTTGTGGAAATATATGCATATCCAAAATGCACAGACATTGACAAGACTGAAAATGTTCATTCCATTACCACCAAATTAAAGAGGACACCTGAAAATCCATCAAGACATGTAGGTGAAAGAACAGATCTTATAATAAAGAGGTGGCAACTATTGAGATATAAAACAATGGAACTGCTATGTTCATGGCAATCTAGGGGAATGCTTTTTTTTTACTCTTTTCCTAACCAGTATTTGCAGCATGATAATAAAATTGTACCCACTTAATGGAGTCTCCTTAAATCCCTCTGGCAGGCTTTTGTGTTCCTGTAACTGACGTAGCCTTCTTAAAGGGTAAGTAGACTTCTGAACTGGGTAAGGCTTCAGAAGTGATCAAACTTCCCTTCAGAAAGTGACCAAACTCTTTTTTTGATCTTGCAACATGTTCTTTTGGAAAGGTTACCTTTAGAAAACTAGCAAAATTGGAGGTGGAGGTGGGGTGGGTGAGAAGAAGAAGGAAAAAAACAAACGACCCAAAACCCAAACCAACTCTCTAATTGAACTATAGCATTACAATTTGGGGAAAACAAACCCGAACTCTGATTGAATTATGGTATTTTTTATCTATATCCTTTCACTAAAAAGCAAGTAAGACAATAATTTTCTGTTGAGAGTTGTCTTGATATGATTGACTTGTCTCAGAGCAGATGAACTAAATCACCTAATTATCTTGGGGTAATTTTGCCAGTACTGCGTTTGCGTAAGCTTATACACTTTTAAAAGTTTACTTTTATGGAAAATTTATGGAAGTTTTCATGGTATACTTCTCCACCCAACACACACACAGAGGCACACAAACACACGCTTGCACACATGGAGGATACTTTTACAAGAAGCGTTTGTTGGAAGCAGCAGTTGCTTCTTACTCAATGAAGAACATCAGCAGAAGAAATTTCCTTACACACCTGGTAGATAGTTATCTTGTTGGGATCAGACTTTGCCAAAATTACTCTGACTCTATTTCTTTATATTCAGTCTTACAGAGCCCGGTTCTGAGCTTTCTTCACTAAGGATATGGGAGATAATGGCAATGCAGGGAATCAAAAAGTACGTTAAAAGCCTTGCATTTTGCCTACACTCTATTATGTCTTCAGTTCCAAGGGAGCTGTGAAGGCCAGGCCCACATACGCTAAGGCAGCTCACTCACGGCTCAGAGAAACAGGCTGGACTGCCTTGCACAGGTGGCAGAGATGTGCCACTGAGCCTGTGGTGCTTGAGCACTCACTGAAGACCCAGGCCACAGGGTCACGGTGGCTCCTGGAAACTCTTGGCTTGGTTCCTTCATACACCTTCCCACGGTAAACATTCAGGAGATTGCTGTAAATCCTGTGACAGATCATGCAGGCGGGCATGGTCTCTGCAGCGGGTCTGTGCACTGAGAGCCCAGAGCTCTGAAGGACTCATGCAGAGGCAAATTGTCGCCATCACAGGGCCTTTCTTCTGTGAGCAAGGGGAAGGCATGTTTTAGAAGGACAAGCTGCTCTTGTTTTCTTGCCTGCTAACGTATCAGGCCTGAATTTCTTCAGTGATGACCATGAAGGCTGGAAGCGCCACTCCTAAGGCAGTTCAGATAAACTGAGCTTTGATGTCTTAACTGAGAGGTTTCCAGAAGTACATGGCATACAGGAGCCTTGAGAGCAATTGGAAGAAGTTAGAGGAGCAGCCATTGCCTTCTAGACTACCCGCAAATCACATTTCCTGCCTGTGCTCATCTGGACACGCTCTGAATGTTACTGACAACACTTTGCTCAACAGCATTGTCAAAATCAGGCACGCAGTGACCACCTCTCACCGGCCTGGTGGGTGCCCTTCAGCAGAAGCTGCTGTGATTGATCATGCACCGCTGCAGAGCCCTTTCAGGCTTTGCCAAATGGCCTCTCTCCCATCTGGGCTGTTATTTTCATTTTTGCCCCTCAAAGCTGATCTGAAGCAAAGCTGGTCTCCTGATTTTTGTGCGTCTTATTGTAGATTGGCTGAGGGAAGAGGGAAGCAAAAGACTTGTTTATGGTCAGTTCAGCACTTCAAGGTACTCAAAATACTATTAGCAAAGTAAATAAACCTGGTAGCTTAACATTAGGCAGCCACTTCCTGTGTTTTAAATGTGGCTTCTAAAAGGATTATTTATTCCTTGGGAATATTTGGCTTAGAGCATACAGTCAGAGTATTGGCATAGCATTATGCTCTGTTCCTTGCTTTATATTGTATTTTTTATATTTGTATATATATATTAATATTTTTTCAATGTATCGTATAAATGTATTGGTAAAGATATGGTTGCACACTAATAATGTGCCAAAAATAATTTGGTCTCTCATAGAGGAATGAAGCTGGGTTAATTAACGTTGATAACATACAGCTGTGGGCTGGCTTCAGGGGCGGTGGGTTGGCGGATGTAGGTAAGGCGCAGCTGTGGCTGGTTCTGGGAAGTGGTTGGGCAGCCAGTGAAGGGAGAGCAGCCGAGGAAGAAGCAAGGAGAGGAAGAAGCAGAGAAGAGAGAGCAGGCTCTGGATGAGGAGAGACGAGGAGAAGGCAGCAGGGGGACTGTATGAAGAGTATGCTGGTGTGAGATGGTTAAAGACCTTGTTGCAGCTTGATAGTTTGGGGAGTGCTGTGACAGTCTCTGGATCTGATTTCAATGTGGTCTACTGTTGGCCAATCATTTTTTTTTTATTTTTTTTTTTTTTGATAGGCCACACTCTTGTTTCTTAAAAACTGCTTTGGCTTTTCTAATGCAAACCAGAACTCTCGTTCTCTTGCACTAAGCTGAAGGTTTAACCAATTCCTTTGGAGTAGCAACACACATGAACTTAGGAACAGCACGCATGGAACTTTTCTAGGTAGGTCTGGAAGGCCAGGACACACAGTCTGCCTTTCAGGAGGGAGTTCAGGACCGGGAGTGGAAGATGCCTTCCTCTCGCTAAGAGTCAGGTCCTCAAGACCCAAAGGACAGAAGTCTTTTGCTTGGTGGTGTTAGGTGATGCTACACTTTACACACAGACTTGGTTCTCTGACAGGAAACTGAGGAGAAAAGGAGATGGTGGTTTGCTGCACATTGCCCGTCATAAGGTCCAGAAAAAGCAAAGAGCGAAGGTTTGCTTGTCTACAGTTTGTACTGAGCCTCACCGGCAGATTTGCCTTGAGCATCAAGAATGCAGCTCATCTTTGGGAACACCATAGGCAAAAAGGATGTAGGTTATGTTTTTACGCCATCAGTTAGAATAACAGAGCAAGAGATAAGGTGTCACAGTAGGCCTTTGATGCTTTTATGTTGGCAGCTCCGCACTGAGAGAGCGTGGGGAAGGGAAAATTGCACCGCAGAAGGGAGAAGCATGAGCCATCGCCAGTAACTGCTGCACATGTTGCCTCCTGCCCAACACCTGTGGACTGTAACACAGATTGTGTGGACATGGCTTCCAGATCCCGATCAGCTGCTTTACATGGTCAGTTATGGCAGCCGCTCTGTTTTATATGCCTTTGGTGACACTTGACAATTAAATAAACACAGATGCCAGGCACTTGACTGCAATGAGGATGTAAAGAGACACAAATTAAAGCAGCCATGCTCAAGAAATGATAAGCGTACTCTGTTGTTTTCATTACACAGGGAGAACTATGGAATCCTAAAGCCTTTTGGGCAGGTCATCATCTCCCTGAAGAGCAGGGCTTGAAACTTGTCTGCACCCATGCAGTACTCCCTTCAGAGAGATCCTTGGAGCTGGCACCCTGTATAATAATTCTATACCTCTTCTCCCTAATGTACTATGGTTCTGATGATACTTTCAACAGACTGGCAGAGCTCAAACCACGGTACTTGTTAGATGGTCCACAAAGTCAGTCAGCTACTCCTGCTTTTCCTGCCATCTGGTCCATTGCCCTTTTGGGGACCGACACCTGAGTTTGCAGAACTCATGTGCATCCTTGCATGTAAGAAAACCCCAAGCTTTGTTTGTCCTCTTGTACAGGCTGTGCAAAGAAAGTGCAAGGCAGCTCACACTCATAGTCCTGTGCTGCTGCTGCTGCTACAGAAGGGTCACAGCTAATGAACAGTGAGCAAGATAATGATCGCTTAACAGCACGTTAGTCATTTCATTAGGCACACCCCTCCTACAGAATGTGTAATACAACATCAATTTTATGATTAGCCAGGAAAGGACTGTCAGCTTTGCACATGTCTGAATTTCTGATGTGATCTGGTAAAGGATACCCGAGATAGCTGGCTTCTCTTTTTTCTTTCTTTGTTTCTTTGTTTCTTTTCTCTTTTATCTTTTAATTTGGTGCTTCACCTCTCCTTAAATGTGTGAGTCTACTTCAGCTACAGAAGGAGCTAATCATCCAAATTACAGTCCTGTTAATGTTGATTTTTGGAATATCAGATATTGTTGGGTTTTGTAATATCAGATATTATCACTTTTTTTGCTGAATTGGACAGTGGTTTCCTAAGAGGTTTGGGGAATAAACCCACTGAGTTGGTGTACACTATTTCTGAGCATGACTGCAATAGCAATGAGAGATTTCTTTTTTCTTTTCTTTTTTCCTTGTGTGATCTCTGTGCTAAAGAGTTACTCTCTTTATATTTCACACTGCAACAAAAGGAGCTTTTGCTCTCAAAAAAATCCATGAAGAGCGATGCTGCCGTTTGCCTGGTTGAAGAGTGTTCTGGCCCAGCTCACGAACAAAGAATTATTGAAACTGGCACTGCACAAACACAGGGAACAAGAGCACACCGTGTGTTGCCTG